>NW_010541346.1:70910-112960 GCF_000687285.1 Phaethon lepturus | reverse complement strand
GGAATGCGTTAAAGCTTTGCAAAAATCAGCTTTAATAAAGATATGATCAAATGTTCCCTTTTTCCACTTAGGCTGTAGGATATTTGTTTCCCAACATGATGGGTAGTTAACATGCAAAAATTAAACTTTTTCTTAGATTTTGCTTTTAATTACGTACTAAACACCAGTGACATCTTTTGCCAGGATACTTCCGAAACACAAGACTGTTCCCTGCAACAGGGGATCTTCAACGTCTTGTACCGTACACACATCTGCACCACATGCACCACGTTGCTGGGGAGGGGCAGAGAGCACCCATCACTGCAGAGGTTCATCGTCCCCCAAATCCCCAGGCAGGCCAGCTTCTGAAGAGCACAGGCTCTAGAATATGCACACCAGCAACGTATCCCAAATTAGCCTCATTATTGCAAGGTAAGTTCTTTCTCTGCAGTAATGGTGAAAGTGCTGTTAACAGTAGTGACATTTGGACTTCAGTTCTTGGAATTAAAAAAAAAAAAAAAATCAATTCTAGCTCTAATTTACTGAATACAGCCTTACATGTGTTGAGTTGGGTGAGCTTTTCAGCAATGCAGATACTCCGAGCTGACAGAAAAGCCCACTGTTAATTAAGAGATCACTTTAGAACGTCAATAAACGACTTCACCAGACCATACACAGCCTTGCCAGTAAGAGTCACCCAAAGGCCTTCTAGGTTACAAACCACAGCGGGGCAGCTCGAGAGCTGGACACCACAGCCAGGAGGTTCACAGTGCTTATTTTTTGCTGGAAAAGCTTGACGCAAGCAGCCGGACTGACCGCGATGTGACCGCCACAGTGAACACATATAGGCCAATGTGCAAATTGACCTAACAACAGCAGCAAAACAGCTCCTCCCCACCATCAGGGAATAATTTCCCTATAAAGAAAATGAGCTGCTTGCAAGTCTGCTACATATCTTAACAAAGGGCTTGGCCATTATTGACCTTAAAACACTGGCACAAAATTATATGCTTATTACCTAATTAATCCAGTCTTCTGGGTTTGAAGTTAGTGTACTCAACTTCTTCAAGAGAAGAGCTGCAAGGACTAAGTCCTTCAATTAAAGTCAAGAGGACAGATGTGAACTACCCATACTTCGCTCCTGCGGATTATCTTGGAACTCTGACAGCTCTGGGATGTGCAGAGCAGCTCCTGCTTTCTCCAACATGTTGGGGAAAGAAGGTAAAAATATCTGAATATTTCTTTATCTGTACGGCTGCATATTCTAACTCTTGGGCTCGTACTGGGACAGTCACCAAGCACAAGCTGCTGAGGGCTGCTAGCAGCCTTGGAACAGACACTGTCACTGAATTGCTCTTGTGTTTTACAACCCAGCCTCGTTGTTACAACTGTTACTAAGATCCAAGGCCAACACAATCCCAAGCCACAGAACAGACTGAAAGTGTAGCTTGTATCCAAGTGTGTCCCTTGGGGTGAAACTGTTTTTGCCTTGCAAAACAACTGAGAAGAAACCCAAGGAGCCATGCAATGATCTAAACATTACCAAGACGACATTCACCAATGAAGAGGCAGGTAACAGCAAACACGTTATAACCACTGGGAGTAACAAATGATGCCGACAGCAGGATTGATTGGGAAACTTTTCCAAAGATCTTGAGATTTCCAGGCTTTCAGCAACCATGGCCAGCCAGGCTCACACAGTATAAACCCATAGCTTCTGCAAACCTGTTGCAAAGTCTTTGTTGCTTTACTCTGTCCTATCGTCATTACATGGTCAAAGATGACTCACTAGAGCAGAACACTACTGGGGCTCCTGAACTGGCAAGGGATGGATAAAAGCAAGGGAGAAAGCGGATGGGTTTTGCAGTCTTGTACGTATCAGTTTCCTGACTCAATGTTTTGCTGCTTTCTTACTAGCAACCCTGCCAAAATTTAGTAAGAGGAAGAGGACTGTGCGGGTGGAAGGAAAATCAATTCTACCTCTTGGGCATGCTTAGTCCTTTATCTCATTGAATAGGGCTTCCTTGTTTAATGCCAAAGAACTGCATGAAGGCAAGCTGCCTAAGAGTTTCTGGGTTGGGGATGTCCTTGGCATGCGGGTTTGAAGCGTCCATCAACCGGTTCAAGAGAGACACTTGCTAGTCTACCATCTTATTGCTGCAGGTTTGGCAAGTGAAATATCTGCAGATACAGGCCTTCCTGGGATACAAGGCTCTCTCCAGATGAGTAAAAGGTACTCACAGCCTTTTATCTATTGCTTGGCTTTTTCATGTTCAAAGCAGTAATCTGAATCCATGAGACAACAGGGAAGCCTTTGAGGGCACAAGGAATTTTTTTTTTCCCTGCTTTGAAAGAATCTTAGAGGTTGTCAGTGACAACTGAAAAACTTAATTTCATAGTCCTGCTATATAAAAGTACCTAAATCAAAAAGTGATGCAAACCACAGAAAAATCTCAGCCTACTACATCTTCAGATGAGGGGTGAAAAGAAGCAGACATTGCCCTTTAAGCCCTCAGCATGAGGCACATGAAATGACAGAACTGATACAAAATACAACTCCCAGTTTGGGAGTATGAGGTATATGAACGACCACAGTGGAATGTATACATGGATGGATTTTCATGACATTGAGAACAACATGTTTTACAAGGGAAAAAACAAAACTATTGTACATCAGCATAAGCCAAATTAAGGAGGTATTTCAGTTTCAAGTCTGGGCATGAAATAAGAGGGACTAAATATTTTTCAGAAACTAAAAGACGACTGTGTTTATTTCTGTTCTAGCACCATCAACCACGTTCTTTTCCATATAATTTAAGTCCAAATTTTACAAGAAAAACATTCAGAAAATATTTGTTCAAGTAAATAATCAAGCATTATTTGTGATACAAATTTAAGCACAGAAAGTTACTAATTTATGAAAAGCAGCTCTTCTAGAACCCTAAGAACTCTTTTTTTTTTTTTTCCTTTTAATATTTTTCAAAAAAAGCATCTGGTACATCTGGCATGCAACCAAGTCCATACGAATGACTAATCGAGAGACAGGGGCACAAGGATGGGAGCTGGAATGTGCTTGGGTCATATGAACTTCCCAACCCCAATCTGGATGTCTAAGGTTTGCTGACTTTGTTTGGTCTATCTCACCGGATGCTTTCCTTGGCACTGATACAGGTGAGGTTTTTTTGCAGTCAACTAGATCGGTGTTCAACTGTAAAATCCTGAGCAGTCATTTTGATGTTAGAGAGAAGAGCTCTGACTGAAGCTTTGGCTGGGATATTAAATTCTAAATCATAAGAACCTAATAAAAGACAAAAATAGTCTTATAAATATTTATAATTTATTCTTATTACATTTTATTTATTACTGCAGAAAGTATGAACCATGGAAAACTACACAGAAGCCATCAAGCTTAGCATATTATATATGAAAGACCATTTTTTACATTCTGGAAACAGATAAACAGAAAGGCTTCTAAATAAATCCTGTAAAGATCCTAATCCAAGACAAATATGATGATGATGATGATTGTATAATGCTCCTGCAGAGCGTCTGTCGGGTAATCTAATTGTTTCATGCGGTAGAAATAACCCCTCTACTGATAGGACAGCAGCCTAGTTAAAAGCTAGAGCACATCTGGTGATCTTACACACACTAAAAATGGCTTTTTGTTCAGACATGACCACTAAAAAAAATTGTGAAACCAACTATTTTTCCTGTTAAAATATTTTGACAATATTCATGCTGGAACTCGTGAGCTGTGCCACTGCTTTTTACAGTGGAAGTAACGGGTTTTCTTGGCCTAAGCTGCTACTATACCCCGTAGTTTACGGGGCTTGCTGGGTCTCCTCCTCTGCCAGCAGCTCCAGGGTTGAATCTGAATCTGAAGTTTCTGTGAGCTGCATTTATTGCAAAGGCTATCGCTGACAATTGAGATCTCAGAACTAGAATATCAGAATGTTCTTTTCATGATTATCTATTACTCATACTGTAGAAACTAAGTTTACATACATGCAAGAAAGTTAGTTGCCACTCGGTCTTCAGTCTCACATAACAGATCAACTTCCCTTAAAATTACAATGAAGTTTGAATCATGGCCAAATTTTGCCCTCTAACACCTGCTTGCAAGGTAACTAATAACTGGTTTAGGCTGCTCTTTTTGAACGGGAGAGAGAAATCTGGATCATGATGCTGTATAGTGAAACACCCTTTTGATTTTAGTCAAAACTAGAGACTTCTGTTTTTTCTACTACCTGGAGCCCTTTGCCTACAGGCAGCATTATCACGCAAAAATTAAGTTGACTTTGAGGCTGTTGCAATAAAACATAAATAGCCAGCAAATGAAACAGCAATGAAAAAATGGTAAGGGAGAAAACGTAAGCTTAGACTCATCCTCTTACTTCCATGTATTTAACCCACATACTTCAGGAAGGAAGAGGCCGGATAACAAATTGATTGCCTTTTTTTTGTGAATCACCTTAATTCTGAACTTTTTGATCTTAGCCTTCTCATAACCTTGAAATCCAATAATGATAAAATTCCAGAGATATTATGGAGACCACAAGGGCACTTAACTGAAGTGTACTGTTACAGATATGACATTTAAAATCAGGCCTGGAGTTGGCTGGACAGATTCTCTAATATAATAAAAATAGCCTTTTCTTTCCCACATTTTACTATCTGTCTTTGTTTATTCAACCATTCAGCAAACCCAGCTGGATCACAGACATTGTCAAAGAAACATTCTAGGTCAGCCAGAAGTGGATGCCAATTGTCTAAAAATAAATAGAGGCTTTGTCACTGGAGTATAATTTTAAGGCCCCCGTAATGAATAATGGAATAGAAAAATCTTTCCAAGCAAGTGGGATACACTGATTTCAAGCAGAAAGATTTCACAGTTAATCTGAAATTCACAGTTATTGTAAGCTCCAGATAACCTAATTTTTATTTTACTTCAATAAAAATGATACATAGATGAGCTTATTAAAAGGTTTGGTATTGTTTTTAAATACTTAAAGAGCTGCAGAATACCTTGGAAGACAGACGAGTCTAGCACTTACCTATCACACAGACAAGAAAACTGAAATGATGTGGTGAACCAATTTCCTATGGGTCACCAAGTGACAGAACTGGGATCAGATTTCACACTTTCTAGCTCTTATCCCTGATATAATACACAAATTATTTCCTCTAAGCAAAAAGAAGAGACAAGATAAGAACGCATAGCTTTATCAGTATAGCTTAATTGCTAAAGATCTTAAAGGAGCTTAAATAAGAAGCAGAAGTCAAAGATGTTATAACAACTAGAGCTTGGCCCTGTAAACATATTAATTTACTTTAAAGAAAATACTGATCTAAAAATAAATTCCGTCACAGAAGTTTTTAAAAGCTACTTCCTCAGTGGATAAATACAAAAGTTTTCCAACTGACATTT
The DNA here is from genome assembly GCF_000687285.1 of Phaethon lepturus. Lineage (NCBI taxonomy): Eukaryota > Metazoa > Chordata > Aves > Phaethontiformes > Phaethontidae > Phaethon > Phaethon lepturus. The sequence goes on along the minus strand of NW_010541346.1, from coordinate 107,550 downwards.
AGCCAAGTCTCATCAGCAAAGATGAGATTTTGCCTCAAGTGTCTGTCACTGAGGAGTAAAAGATCGTGTGGAAACTCATTGTACATCTGTAAATCAAACAGAATTTTTGTTCCATTTTCTTTGGTCTTTGTTAATTCCTACATAAAACATTTTCCAGTCTTTTCTACTCAGCTTGAAATGCCCTGAAAATGGCACGGTACAGGGAAGACACATTTAAGGTTTGCTTCTGCCCAGCTGCATTATAACAGTGGTTTCTGTATTGGGCATCAGAACCACTGCATAATCCTGCTGAGTTAAAAAGTGGTGCTGGACACTTCGAGAGGTGATAAAAAATGCACTCAAAAAGAAGTGTCACTCAGATGAACAATTTCCTGATTATTAACTATCAGTTTGCCAAAGTTACAAGTACCAAGGAAGCCCAGAGATTCGGGGTGGAACAGCATCAGGGTCATTTACATTAAATTAGAAACGTTACCATTTCAAGTTTTTAGAAATGAACAGTTTTGTCCCCAATTCCTTCGATTTGTTAGAAGGAATCCCACTTGGCAAAATGAATGCGAGTTCTATTAAGAACATAGTAATTTATAAGACTACAATTTCAGAATCGTTAAGCCAGATTCAAGGTACCTCTTTGTTGTCTCTTCTTCACACACAACAGAGGGGGAACAGGAAGGGAAACTTTCGGTCCCCGGCTATGCAAAAAGAGCAGGTTGCTGGGAACCCTCGCTCGGTGCTGGGACAGACTGCACATCGTACAGCTTCATGTTTTGTATGTAAAGTTTTTGGACTGGCTCAGTTCTCATGACAATAAAACACTACCTGTTGAGAAGCTTCGTAATGCAGTAACAGCGTCACATTTTTCGTAAACTCTATTACTGGCTGTACTCCTCCATACCAATAGTGAAGGTACTTTTTATAAAGTTACATTTAGCAATGGCAGGCACAGGATTTGAGAAGTAGCAGTTTTGGCTTTCTGTTCAGCACTCGATAGATTATATGGCATGAAGGAATGGACTACATCCCCAAGAACCATAAATTCAAGTCCTAAAACAACAAAGTATGTCAATATTTCTTTTAGGAATGGGAGTCACTACGTTGATCTTCACTGAGCTGGTTGTGTTTTTTGCTTGTTCAGTATTTTGAAATCATCAAGATAAAACGTCCAAAGAATGACATAGTAACTGAGTAAGACTCAAGTGAATATAACCAACTGCTTCTTGTAAAACCAGGGAATTACTGAACACACTGCTATACTTTTGGCATTGCTTCTGTGAGATAGAAGCTCTCTTATGCTTTTGACATCTGATGTTGCTGTAAAATATGTTAGAAATGATGTTACATCTCTTCAGAAGGAAATCCAACCAATTTCTAACCTGCCATAAGCTACAGAAATTGTTTGAAATCTAAAGCAAAGTATCCCAGACACAAATAATTTTCTTTTCTAATTGGCTAGAACTCTACTGCTCCTTAAAAAACACTCCTAACAAAACACTTTACAGTGCTCTAATTCTGTAAGCATTACAACTCAAAAGTTTCTTAGCTTTCTCAAAGTGCTCATGCATTCATGATAAAAATAGTCTGGAAAAAACACATTTTTTAGAGAGGAAAAAAAGGAAGAAAAAGTTTTGCACGTTTTTCTCATCAGGTTGGACTCTAGTTTTCTATTAAAGTTATTCCAAGAAAGAAATGATTCACACTCCCCAAGTTTAAATGCTGAGAAATTTATGGTATCTTCCATCCTCACCCTGCCTGCTCCAATGAGCCTGCAAGCAATGGGAATTAAAAGCCACAGCAATGACAAGAACGTGAAACCAGTGCTTCCCAGCCTCTCGGGGAGAACATGTCGGATACTTGTGACCGCAAACTTGCCTTTGTTTACTCTGTTGTGAAATACTTCATATTCTGATCAGTTCTGTGGTTGAAAAAGGCTTAATGAATAAAATCTGCTTTAGAGATAATACTCAGACTGTTGTGAAGACAGTTCCCTGTAAACATTGATACACAAACACTACCATAAAGATGTAAAAGATAAAGGCTGTCTGAAGTTATTCTAAGAACAATCTCATAGTATTAATTGACACAAAACAAGTGAAAAATGTTTATCAAGAGATCTATCCCTTCAGAAGGAAGAAATGAAAGCTGCAAGGACTCAGTGATCATTTTCTCCTGCTGATGAGATACAAACAGGCAGCACTCAAAGGGAAAGGTGACAAGATAACACAGGTTGTTCTGCACTGCCAGAAGAGTTTATTTTCCCTAAATTAAAAGATCAGCTCAAGAGGAAAATTTAAGCTGGAATGATCTGGCCCCATGTGGTGGTTTTGTGCTCACTCAGTCCTGAAACACTTGCTGGAGCACGGCTTCACTGTACCTCCCTTTCCAACTGGCTGCGTACAGGCAGGGCGTTTCACACCACCTTGCCCAGACTCCAGGCCAGGGAAGCTCAGTTGTTAAAAGTCCCTAACATCACGTTCCCCTTCCAAGTCAGAACTTAAAAACACATTAAAAGATTTAAAGACCAACATTAACACAACATGAAGTATTTACAGTCAACCTTGTGGTTAAGTTCTTTATTGTTCAGTTAGGAAAACGCTCTCTCTACCAGTGCTTGAGCCTTCTGGGCTCTCTCGAAGCACTGTACCACACTAAGGTAATGGGGCTTGCTCGCTCGTTCCTTGCCTTGGCATTTGTGGTCTCATCCTCCAGCCCCTGCCTGCTTGAAATGATTTCTGGCAAAATCACCTTCTTTCCTCCTGGAATTTGTGCATCTATCTTCTGTTACTGCATATTGTGCCTATATGGGTTGACTCCCACACACAACCACAGGACAAGCTCGTGGACATCCCTGCTCTTTGCAACTGGTCTTTCCCATTGCAGACCCACACAGTGTCCTTTCCATAAGACAAAACCAAAACCATTATTAATGTTAGTCTCATGAGATCTTTTAGTCCAAGACTTTCAGACAGCACTTTCTGTGCAGTGTAGGCATTCTCATTTTCATTCTTCCATGGGACAAAATGTCAGAAGGTGATTCTCAATGTTTCATTGCTGCTGTTCTGCAATTTAACAGTATCCAGTACAGATTGGTTTGCAAGGGTTTTCATGGATCTGAGGCTACCGTAAATGCTTGGATTAAAACCAGCAAAAAAGATTGAACAGTCACAGTGTATCTTTTCAAACCCTTGTTTTTAACAAAAGAATTAAACCCCTAGTTTGCTACCTTAAATAAAACCTCCTCTAGTCATTACAAGGCCTACTGAATTCACACACTGACACTGGAGATACGCTGCCTCAAGCCTCCTGTTGTAATAGTTTTAAGTATTTTCTGCACGATCCCATCCTCTGTGGTAGCTCTGGCAACTGCAGGCCACATCGTGTCTGACTCTGGACAGCCTTTGTTTGTGTATAGTTGGGTTTGATCAGGTTGACATGTACTAAATTTAACTCTGGTCTTTGTTCCACTGTGCTTTTGGCAAAAGCTCTAGAAACAATGTCTGCAAATATAAAATGTCTAATAGTTTTGTATTCCATTGGCTAATCGTATATCTGCAGTCAAAAGAGCAATCGTTATATTCCAGTGGGATATCACCCATTTGCTCTATTTGGCAATACCAGTTAGTGGCTGATGGTCAGCTGGCCTCTCAAAGACAAACCATGACAACTTTTCACATAGCTGCATGAAAGCCAAAACCTCCCCCTCTTTTTCACTGTACCGGTGCATTTTTCTTATTATTTTTGTTTAGCAACTACACATACCAGTTCCTGACCATCAGTTCTGATTACACAGAGGTAGAAGAAGCGCACAAAGTCAGAAAGCTTAAGTCATTTTGGTACTGTCGCAGTCCTGGGGCTTCCTAGGTTTTGGTTGTTTGGGGCGGGCAGGAGGGCAGGAGGCAGAAGTTGTGGATTTACAATCAAGTCCATAAGTTATGTTTAGCCGTCAGCATTCTTAGGCTGCTGATTCAGACAATTTCTCACATAGGAATCTCTTCTGCATCTCTTACTAGTCTATCTAAGACAGCACAGCAGTAATACACACCTTTAATGTGACCTTCCTGCACAATCTTCTGTTTCACTGAACGTGTTACTGGCGTTACACGGATTTGACACTCTACACTGAGATTTCTTTCTCGTTGCTTTTTAAACATTAAACTCAGCTATAATGCCCATTCTGAAATCCACTACTCCAGACACCCAAAGGCAGCTCCTCCTCTCTCGCACTTGCTAGCCCTGGATCTGTCCAACCCAACACAAGCCACATGCTGAGAAACCACAGAAGAGCAACGCTCCTTCGGTTCTCCTCCCTGCCATCACTCTTCCTTCTGCCCCCAGGCTCACCCTACCTCCAGACCCTCTCCTCTTCTGCTCCCAATGCTTCCCCAGTGCACAAACTGACCCACAACCTGAACATCTGAGCTTCAAGCCATAAGCCACGTTCTGCCTTCTCCATGGGGTCCTCTCCAGTACACAAGCCCTACTGACCATAGGTCAGACTAACTCCAACACATTATTTATCGCCTTTCCTCCCAGCTGAGCACATATCCAAATATAGTAAGAGCGCTGCTGAGACTCAAAAGAGATTTTTCTAGCATATGAATACAGCCGAGACTGCTGCAATGACCACGCATCCAGTCAATAAATACTTCTGGCAGGCCAAATTGTCCCCTTGGGCTGTCCATTGGCCATCACTGCTCCGTGCTATCAAAACCATGCTGTTAATTTTCAACAGAGCATCTCTGGTGTTGAACAGAACTCAAATGATAATCTGAGAAGACTGCTTCTTTCAAAAAGATTAAAATGAAAATAAAAATATAATTATGCTTTTTACGGGCTCTTGTTACGAACCTCCTGTCCCCACAAGGAAACAGAGCTGCTGGATTAAACAAAATAATATTTAACACACATATTTCTGCTGGATTCCAGCTCTATGATCCACATGATTTGTGGCTGCAGGTCTCTTCTGTAGTATTTTGTATTCTTCCTCATGCCCACAGCATGCCGTATCCTTAGTTTTTACCACAAATGGAGTAGCTTTGATGGACAAATTTTACTGCTTTAAAAAGCATTTTGCTTCTGAGGCTCTTCCATCAGATTGCTATCACAATCTGATCTCTTCTCATAGAAACAATTAAAAAATCTTTCAAAATTGAAAAAATGGTTCTTGAGACTTTGATTAGTCACAGCGTTTTTGATGATTTCAACCACTTTTAGCACCTTTTCTATTAGAAGGCAAAAATGCATCTCTCCCCCATGTTTCAGATCTTACTGGAATGCAGCACTGTTCCAATTTCTTCAATCCAATTTCACAGTTACCTTCCTCCTACAGAGATGAAAGGAAATTGTCAAGTGTCTCAAGTGTGTCAAAACCAGCTATTACTGTCCAGCCGTGTTCCTTTTTGCTGTCCTCAGTCCGTTCTTGTTCAAACTTTCCTGTACACCTAGCGAATTTCAACTCCGGCGTGTCTTCTACATCTTCCTTTCTCCCACTGAGGGTATCTTCTGTTTTCTTTGTATGCTTCGTACCACATGGAATTCCCAATCACATGAGATTTTTGAAAGACAGCATATGCACATTTGTGTCGTGGGGTTTTTTTTAATTGCATACCTCGTTCCAAGTTGGCTATGCAAAATACCAATAACCTTCAGAACCCTCTACATGTATTTTGTCTCAAAAATTCATCTTTTAAAGAAGCTGTCCCTAACACCACACCTTGCTGGTGAGAGCATGACTACGTGGCATGACTATGTTTTTTCCTGAAATAATATTTTAGAGCTCTCACATTGCTACCAAGAAAGGCTGTGGAGGAAGGATTGACTACACAGCGTAAATCAGTCCTGTCAGTGCTACAATGAAAAATACAGTATCGATGAGGAAAGCAGTCTCAAGCAACTCAACTAAAATGACACTAACACAGGAATATCAAACCACCATGCAGAAAATGAGAAGCGGGGCGGGGGGGGGAAGTGGTGCTCACGTGTATTTTCTGATCTCAATTCCCACTCACACTCAAATGTTGTGATTTTTACATGAAGTCATCATTTGAGATCACATTTATGGTGGTGTGCCAGAAGCTTTGTGCTTCTGCCCGCACTGGGATAAAAGAGCTGGAAGCCTGACAGCGATCAAGCTGCTGAAGTTTTACCTGGCAGTCACTAAGGAACCCAAGGGACCGAGTTGCCCAAATCACTCTGAATTTGAGAAAGGTTGTTAGTTCTTTGAAACCAGTTACACAAAAGTGGCATGAGCATACTTCAAAGGCACCAGTGCAGTATATTCATGAAGTTTCAGCAAAAAGCACAACCATGAAGGAATGTCAGGACAGCCAGGAGCCAGGAAGGCAGCCTTTGATGGGGCTATGAGAACAGAGACCAGGGGAAACCAAAGCAAAGCCAAAATAAGAAGATTCTTAAGAAGCCAAACTTTTCCTGGAGCAACTAAAGAAAAAAGGTGCCAAAGACTACCCTGAGGGAGAAGCAAGCCCCTGATTAGACATATGGATGACTATTGTAAATAAAATGTAGGAGTAGAGAAAGTCTACTTTTGGACCTAAAAAGAACAGCTCAAAAAGCTTCAAAGAACAGCACAAAAATGAAGTTTTTAAGCTAATTCTTAAGATAGTGCTATATAATCCTGATAATAGAAGATCCATGCCTGTTTTTCCACAGGGAAAAAACCTCCAGAATCAATCTAATTCCAAAGTAACTTTAAATTTACAGCTTACATAGACTACAATATTCTAGTACCAGAGATGTCCGTGCAAAAGCTGTGCAAGTCAAAGAGCTGGCTGCTGTCAAGCCCACGCTCTCAAAAACAAAGGTTCCCTGCTACCCATCAACACTGCTTCCAAAATGTAAAAACGAGGCCTGTGCTTTTTTAAGGGGATGCATCTAATCCAACGGCACTTTAAAAGGCATCTGGGTGCCCCGCTTCATTGGGTTCTCAGTGGAACATTATAGCTTAACAGACACAGTACATCTCTTCCACAGTTTAAAATAGATTTTAGAAGTGCTGCCTAGTGTCCACCAACATATACAAAGGTGAAGGAAACAATTAACGCTGAAAAGTCTCAGCAACTGAACTGTTGGCCCTGTTCAGCATCCCAACAAAGCCATCAATGCCGCAAACTCCTACGTGACAACAAACGTCTTTGCTATCCAGACGATATAAGTGCAATTCATATAACCAAATCCTCTTATACTCATATATATATTTCAGTGTAACCTATTTCCTATATATTTTCTAATGGAGGGAGCACAATTTACTTTGATCAGTAATAAGGGCTGGTCTCCACTACGATGCATTCACACTCGAGGTGAAAGTTTCCTGACAGCGCCTAGGAAGTGTGGTTTATGCATTCACAAAAACATCCCAGCCAGAATCGTCTCTGCTGCTGAAGCATCCGAATGTCTCGGGATGCTCCAGAATCCCACTCTGTTGTCATCCTTGCCCTGTAGCTCTTTTTTTATTATTAAACTATAAAACTTTGTTCACTGAAACAAAATATTCTTTTTCAACGGTAGATTTCCTTTATAGTATATAGAGTCTTTCAGAGAAAGCCCACAGCTACCAAATCATGCCTTTAACACTTTTAATTCCCCGCAGCATCTGCTGGTCAGAGGAGACGACGTTAAGTTTGTTTGTGTTCTGTAACTGCCGCGCTGGCTTTGACACCATCGGTCCCCAACGGGATTTCAGCAACCGGCTGCGCAGAGAGAGGCATGTGGGAACGTACTGAGAAAACCTGCCCAGGTACCGGTTCTTACTTCACAGGAGTAAGGACCACATATGTTAGGAAAGCTTAACACGGACAACTCTTTTTAAACACGAGTTCTTGCTGCTTGTACAGCCTGGCCCGAATCGTTCCTTCCACTAAGATGCTATCAACAAAGCAGAGAGTGGCACATGAACCATAAGACTTAATGGCCCAGAAAACTAAATACATCATAGCCTCACACACAGCAGGCAGCTATCCTTATTATTACTGTTCAAATTCATACTTTTTAAAAAAATTATTCTAAAGCAGACTGGATTTATTTATTTTTTTTTAAACACCAAAAGCAGTTTTTAACTTTTCTTTTTCCCCTCACAAAAACATTTCATTTCGGCCTTTTGGTTTGAATACCGCAAAACTAAATGGATTTTTTTGTATGTGTTTTTACTCTCATATTTCCCTGCTTGTACTGCTTATTGTATTGCAGTGTTTCTCACCAGAGCAAATACAGAAAGAACTTTCCAAATCAGGAAAGAGGAAGTCTGGGGATTTTTTAGCTTTTGATTTTTGCACTCAGTTGGGTTAAAAACAGCAAGGATTTTTATTTCATTCAAACATTTTGCACAAATTTCTGCTTGAATAATTACAGTAAAAAAGCAAACAGATGACATATCAATTCATCATATTAATAAAATGTTTTACTTGAAATGGAAAATGCAATTCTCCAGAAATTCAACATTTGGAATTAATATGGCATTTGTATGAATTTAGAAAAAATTCAAAATAAATGTCAGTTCTTGTACTGACATCAAGGTCTGACTAATAAAAAACAAACCAATTAACCGCAATGGCTAAAGTCTGTGACTTTTAAGTTCTTTTCTTGATCATTAGCATTTGCAAATGCTCAGAATAAGAGCTGCTGGATGCCATGTGCCATACAGAATTAGAGCTAGGGAAAACCACCACATTGTCAGTTGTGTTTTCCTGGTCTAAGCAAAACAGATTTAAAGAGATACTATTCACTTTCAGGGGATAATTTAAATAGCATTGATTTTCTTTATGAACTCTGCTTCCCTTTTTTCCAATTATGTACTAGTTAAAGGGATGTGAGCTTTTCATTAGAGGAAATTCTGAAGAGGAAAAAAATACAGATTTGTTTGGAAATATCAATTACTTAAGGAGAGAAACAATGAGGAAGGTCAAAATCTATCTCAGTCAGTATTGACGAAGTCTGAGAAGTAGGATTCCACTGTTACAATTTTACAATTTATACAGATTTTAGATAGAGACTGAAAAGAAAAGATTTTTTACTTAATATTTCAGGTAGGGAAAAATTTATAAAATGAACAATAAATGCTTAGGAAACAGTCTGGCTTAGTCTGAGGTAATGGAACAGGAAATAAGATTAAGATCATGTTGAAAGCACAGAACATCAGTACTTCACTCTGGAAGACGTTGGCTTCCAACACACCACCAAAGTCATCGGCTTTGCCCAAAGCTAACAAAGCTCTGACTTTGCTAAGAGTTCGCTACAGCGTGATTGCGCACTGAAAAGCACTACAGGAGACAAGAGACTGATATTAATGCTCTAGTGCTGCTGCGGACAACAAGATCAAGAGCGGTAGTATTGCCCATTCGGTCAACTATTTTGCAGCATTCTAGGAATTCTTTTACTCCTCTGTTAGCTTTGCTGCAAGTTTTCATCAGAGCTTTTGAGAAAACCAAGTGATACGGAATTACTGTACGGCAAGAGGACACTGAAAATTTAGTGGTATTTAACTGTGGCTTCTAGCAGTGTTGCAAGCTATTAAATGTGTTGTGTTACTATTAAAAAAAAATATATATGGTCACAGAAAAAGAGGACCCAATTCCAACTTCAGATGTTCTGATTTTGTAAGGGTGTCATTCCTTTTTCATTAACCAAGTCAGTCTCGATCTACACTACCATCAGTGAGACAAAACTCTGCTCTTTTAAAAGTCAGTGACAGATTTTCAAAAAAATCAAGTTTGACAGCGGTCTCCAAATATATTCCACTTTCACAATAATGAAAAATACACTGTTCAATGTATGGAAAACTAAAGCATCTGTGTATCTTCAATAAAGTAACTCCAGAAAGTCACAGATATTGGTAAGCCAAGACTTGTATTCTTCAAAGCAAGTGACCTAAATTAAATTTTCCCAAAGGAAAGGAGCATTTCTAATGAAGACATTTGCAACTGATACACCTAATAAATGCTCTTATTTAATGATATTTTCTAAAAGAACAAAGTGCCCCCTGAACAGTTTTATCTACCCATTTCTAGGTCAATCATTCAGAATCCTGGATTTCCTCAACTACTACTTAACTACTCCAGATAATGTACAAGGACTCAAATGAGAATCATCTTAATTTGGAAAATCTCCAGGGAATAAGGAGCATCTATCTGTTCCTCATGTTTGGGGCTTTTAATTATATACTTACACAAACAGTCAAACAATACACTCATGAAACTCATGAGTGATTTTTTTGTTCTTGTTAAGAATTCAACATTGAACTTAAATGGACTCCAAATAATGGTAAAACTGTTAGCATCACTTGGAAAAGAATTAGGGCAATAACAAATGTTTTTGACAGTTCCATTCCCATTATGCAAGTCTAAGTCATATTTTAATTCAGAACAGATGATTCACTGATCACTTCTTTCTTCAGGTTTCAGATAGCGTCCCTCTGGCATACCACCATTGACAATGAAAAACACACACCAAAAAGTAAAATCATTCTGTATTTTACCATACGCCTTTGAAGGTCAGTGTCCTGTTCCCCGGTAATGCACAGATACACAGACAGAACAGTCATTCCTTTAGGAGACTTAGAATCTGGCTTCACACCAAAACGCAACCCTTTAGCACCCAGCTGCACGAGACGTGCACAGAGTGAGCATCACAGGCAAAAATTTTATCTTTGCTGTTGACTTTTGGAATACCCCTGTATGCAACACTGGGGCACATTCTCTTTTCTATACACTTACTACCCATTTCTACCACCTGACAAGGTCTTTTTTGTATATTGACCTGTTACAACACAAACTTATCTTGAGGGAAAACACGATCCCACCAAAGTCAACAACAAAGGTCACTGTGCCACTGTTGAAACAATCTCATTCATTTCTCAGAGCAGGGGCTCTGGTTCGGTCTTTCTTACAGCTTTCTCCTCCCTGCACGGACACCTCCTCTGTTCATACTTACAGCATAGCAGCCGTCCTATCCTTGAACTGCGCACTGTTTTCTTCCTACCGTGTTTTATGCAAAATGCTGCCATACCTGCCTTCTGCTAAAAGAAATACTCAAAAACCAAAACTCTCACAACACAGTTCTGGAATTTAGAAGTACCGATGAGCAGGTTTTTCTTTGCTAGCTGTTACACCTACTTACCTCCTGGCACCACTGACACTTTGCCTCTGACAATCTGGTGCATTACAGCGGCTCCTGCAACCCTCAGCATCTCTACCAGGGAAACCCATGAACTGACTTGGTGTTGGAGCCAGCGCTGGAGTACCATCTCAGAAGCAAAACAGACTGAGTCTTGGGAACCATACACAAACTAAGCGTAAGATGGGCTGGATTTGAAGACAGTACTTCTTCTGCGTCACTACTGTGGGACTGAAATACCTCCTTTTCAGCGTGGTTACGAGCCACCTAACGAAACAGTTAACTAGAAAAATCACACTAACATGATAAATAACTTAATTCTAACACTTCCTCCTGGTGAACTCTGTAACACTTCTGCTGTTTAACACAAATATTTAGCAACATTCCAGAAGCATGGAATGACATATTTCAGGAATAAAAATAGTTGTAAAAAAAATGAAGCAATTTATAAAACAGATTCATTCATAGCTCAACCCTGGTTGGAGCCCAGAGTTTCCATCAAAGAAAAAGAGTATCTGTCTGTGTGTAAAGCAGTACTGCTTTTTGCTTCCAGACCAGTCAGGAACTGATAGCTCTAGCTGAATAATTGATGGAGCCAGTATACAACAATTAATCCCAGCAGACTGCATCAAATAAAATGAAGCAAGTTTATAATTTAAAGTACTTATTCCACAAAGAAGAATCTTGTACACAGTACACTAAAGAAATGGCTAAGGCAAGCTACAGTGGATGATTTTCCAAATATACTTTCCCAATGTTGCTCACAGTAGTAGAGATACGTACTTTGAATAAAGTGAATATATCTCAGCTAATTAAAATAGCATCTGAGATCAGAACTAAAAACTGTGCTGTTGATGTGGGATTTCAATGTCTAAAATAAGCAACAAAGTGGTTATCTTGTAGTTCTTTTTAATGTATGCACTTGAGAGACAGACACACATTAACTATTAAAAAATACACTGAACTATATAGCATCCTATATGTTTTTTTCCAAGTCACCATACAAATCACAAAATCATGCTCTTTGATCATCCTCCTTCAATTTATTAGATATTCGCTCAGTTAGTTTGAAATATCTTAAGGATTCTGGAAAATTTGACTGAAGATATATTTGAACTATGGAAAGGATTAAATACTTGAACAACAGACATATGTCAATCAACCGGCCTGCTTAACATTGTCTTGTTAAAACCTTGAAAATGCTGTGTAAATTACACAGGTTTTCCTTGCTCTTCATTTGCAATTGAGCTACTGCGGTCTAATTTTTTAAAAGGGATAGCTTTTGTGACCAAACATTGCAAAAAGCAATTGTTTTAACAGCGAGGAGACAAAAAAGGTGAGCCGTTTCCCATCGTCACATACTTAAATTAGTCACAAAAGGCTTCCAAAGTCATGACCACCGTTTGTGAAATACGACAAAAATCCCATTGATCGTTTAACCTAGGCAGACAATACGGAAATCTGGAAACAGATTTAAGTCATCAAGATTTACTGTTATGCTTAACATAGTAGAAAGATTAATTATGTTAATGGCCTGAACTCTATACTTGCCATTTAGTAACCTAACAGCACATACTCATGCACACACTTATTTTGTTTTTCATCGGGATGAAACGAGATCTCTCCGCGCTGAACAGCTAAGCAATCAGCGTCTGCCAGCAGCAAGCAAGTAGTTGGTATCCAGCCAAGGATATTAACATTATAATGTATCCCGTATCAAGCCATCCTAGGCATTGACAGTCCAATTGTACCAACCATTCCCAAAATCCTTCTTGGAATTTGGAATGTCGGACAGTGATTTCTGAACATAAATACGATGCTAGAGGCATCCCTAATATTTAAAATAACTGAGCATGGAACTACTAGAGCATACCAAGTGGAACAGTGATGGGATAAGGGCAGATCTGCAGCATAAAGACAGGGTTCATATCACATGATGAGAAAAATCATAAATGAAGAGCACTAAAAAAAAATAAACAAAACAAAAAAGAAATGATTTCTCTAGATTAGCGCAGCAAGATAGCTTTGTGATGACTGCTATTCTACAAGCAGAGATTTTTATTACCAAAATCTCTAATAAGAGACAGCTTGGACCTATGCCTTCTATGAAGGTGGAGAAAATTATTTTTCCTTATATTTAAAAGATTATCACTTCATATCTCATCTCTTCTTATTAAGTTTACAGCAATATTAAAACAAGATTTGGGTGAATAAAGAACATAATATACTCCAAAATAGAGAACATATTCTTTGGAGCATTATAAATGCTCCTGTCCGCTTGAATTGAATTTTAATGGAACAACCCACCCTCTTAGGAGAAAAATAAAAAAAGATGACAGAAAATATTATCTTTTTCCAAAACCTTCATTAAACAGCCTTACTTTACAACCACCACAGATCACTCTATGGACTGTTGCTCAGGGACTCTATCAAAGAAAGTACCTATAAGAGATTAACAAATCACCTTTATTAATTCTTTCCACCAGTCACAACATTTTTACAAATGGAAACGAGTAATATGGAAAAAAAAAATCCTAACACATATCAGTATTAAAATAATGTCTGATTTTAACATATGTCTGTACATTTCACTACTTTTGATTAGCAAGCCAAAGAAAAACAACCAAGTTTGCGATGGGAGAGAAAGGTAACCGTGCAAGGCTCCGCAGGTCATTAAGAGAGACATTGTATTGGGAACTGGGACTTCTGAACGGAAGACAAAAATAGTTGCGTGACATAATGTCTAAATCTTGAGAAGTGCTAGGGAAAAACTCTATGTTTAAAACACAGACATTATATTACGTGCTTACAGCCAAGTATCTGCTGGAATTTACTGTTTGCTCCCAAAACAAATCTTTACCTGCGTCACTGAAATGAACCATGAAAGCAGGGTCAAATTTGAATCCTCTGTTACTGATGGGAAGCTATTTCTTTATTGTTGCACTTTGCCAAAAGCTGAAGTGACCAAAAAAATGCCATAAATATGAGATTTTGCTGCTGGAGACTTTGTTTACTTTGCCTTCAGCAAAGATTTGGGTGTTTTTTTTAGCATGTAAAGGTAGGCTGGGTCCCAAATCAGAAAAGACAAAAAAACACAAGACAAAACACTGCATGGCTGTTAATGTATGGTAATTAATGATAATTAGTAGATAGGGAAAAAATTCTTAAACAAATTGACTTGAAAGGCAACTGCAAACTTTCTTACATGTTACCTCTTAGGTGCTATACTAAGAACTTGGATGAGACAAAGCATTATCACAATAAAATTAACGACATCACAATTACAGTTGCCTACAAGACAAGTTCAAGGACTTCACATTAAAAAGCAGAGCAAATGCCAGCAAATAACAATCACAGCGTGGCTGATGAGGAAGTCAAGATGCGCCATGGGCTGGAGATGCTCGTCCTTTTACCAAATGGTAAAACAAAAATGGCTTTGTAAGTCTCAGGCGGGGCCTATGGACCCGATGAGCGTTAGTGAACTTCAGTGTAGACAGAGAGCAAGAGGGCAGACACCCCCGTGATTTCCTAAGCTCACATTTTTGTTTCAGGTGCTGAACTGCAGATTACCAACAACAATTAATGACCTTTGATAGACTACAATGTATAAATATGTACACACCAAACCTTAAGTACCCTAAAACAACTTAACATTTGCTCTTATCTCCAAAGTAGCAATTACTTTTGTCCACTCCTGATAACCTTACTTAAGCCTGTTTCTTTCTTCCTTGTTTCCTTCCTTTCCCACATGTAAAATCTCTTTGGACACATTTATCTGAAAAACACCATAACATATTCTTTCCACCCTCTATTACATTTACATGAAAACTTCACCGCGCATCAGATCAGTTCCTTTGTGCATTAAGGGCACAAACATACAATAGTTACTGCTTGTGCCATCCCACACTTACACAAAGATGTTGCCTTTTATTTCATCATCATATAAAGGCATAATGTGCTTTAAAGTTGAGAGAGCAAAATGAAAAAATATTTGCTAATTTTTCAAAGAATCTTTTAATCGGTCCCTATTCAAGGTTGATTAAAAGAAACCAAGTTAACCCAGCATTCAGGATCAGCAACAAGCCAATGAAAGATTCTTTTCAATCGCTGGAGATATCAGAAAGAAAGTAAATTCATCTGAGCTATCATTTTTTCCTAGCAGCACGGCATTTAGATAGTTATTTTTAGTTAAGTACTGAAAAGTCTGGGAAATGGTGCCACTCCTACTTGATACAACCAAACAAAAACCCCTAAAAAGCAGAGTTTTACGTTTTCTGCATACACCAGGGCAAGGACTCATTTTGCCTTGTCTGTTCTTCCCCGATTTCATGTAAACTTAAATACCATATGGAAAAGAGGCCGAGGCTCTCCAAGTCCCTGCTAAGCACTCTGAAAGTGGGGAAATATTTATCCATCATGACGAATGAAATAATGTCAAATTTCAAGAGGACTAAACTACTTCACGGGAATGCCAATGTATACCTGCTACATCTTGGAATAGAAAATGTAGTAATAAACACGTCTTAGAGTGGAAAACGTTGCAAGTACTGATGGCAGTCAGGTGTAACAATTACTACAACAACCACTTGAGGATGGGCCATGCTGCTGGAAAAAAAAGTTTTTCCTCTTGACCCAATTCAGGATACTGTTCTTGGTGAGGTGTCAGACATGGACATAGCTGGTTTTCTCCATAAAATAAAGCAGTATCTTCTGGCACAAAAGAGTGCCGAGAGAAAACTAAATGGAGCCAGTTTGCAAATGAAACTTATAACCCAATAATGTCTGCAGGGATCTGATACTGCCAACTCTCTGGTACAAAAGATTTTTTTACTGCCTTCCCAGCACCATGTACCATAAATGAGTAAGAAGATGGGAGACAGCACAATGGAAAGAAAAACAACTTAAATCTCAACAAGGTGAGGGAGAAGACTTGTCTAAGTAGCAGCAACTAGCTATCTTTTTTTGTACAGTGCTCAAAATTTGCCAGGGTCATCCCTCCCATCCCATTTTAAGCAAATCTTAGTTTAAGAAAAGAGTTACAATACAATACAAAAATACATCTTTAAGCAATTAAAAAATTGACAATAATTACTGGATGTGGTCAGGTTAACACAATGAAAATCTCACCGAAACAAAAAAATTTTAAAAGGCTCCTCCCTTTTTTCTTTACCTTAAATCTAAAAAGAATAAAAAAACCCCAAACAATTAATTGCTGGGTAACAGATGATTAAAAATTGTGCTAGCAAGACATTCAGGTTTTCCATTCTCTAAAGAAAACAAAGAAAATATTTTACATACTTTGAAATATAAGACCGTAAGACTAAAAATTTAAGCTACTTTTTACTTTACTGGTTATGGTGGCTTTCAATATCTGCTACAGCTTTCTGTACCAATTAGCGAACTTAGGCATCCAACAACTCATTTCTGAAGTTTTACACAATTAACAGGGACAGAAGTACAATTAGACACAACGAGCCAGTACATATTCTTGTCATTATAAAAAAAATTCACTTTCAGGCTCTCCAAGACAGCTGAAAGGCAGAAGGATCCCCCAACACAGTGGCACAGACATGGAAAGAAATGGTCCTCTTACCATAACTGCATCGGAATTTTCATCTTAATGAAATACAGAGTCCCTGAATTTGCCACATAGGTGTTTTTCAAAAATGTTAACTCGTTTATAGAGCAAGGCCTGCTGACTTCCAGTGAGCTTCTAAACCACTCACCATTCTCCCCAAAAGTGGATGAATTATGTTATGTAGTAAAAAACACATGGCATTTTCTATTAAATATCAGAATGAGTTTTGCGTTCTGTAACTACAGGGAACCTATTTTCCCATCAATATCTCTTAAAAAGCAGTTCCCCATCTTTTTTTTTTTTTCTTTTTCCTCTATTTTGTTATGTTTTGTTGACGGCCATTGTATTTTCCCCGAGCGCTGTCTCCTCATATTGGGGTAGAAGAACTCTATTGTTCTATCGTCAAACATCATAACCTGGAGTAAACAATTTACATAGATTTGTTTCAGGAATCTTATACAGAATGATGACAACAAGGACCGCTGGAGATCAGTTGCTATCCTACTGGACAGCGTCTTACCCGGCTCTAAAATTACAAAGTAGGTGCAAACCTCCTACAAACTCATTTTAAATTCTGCAGTTAAACTACACCTAATGTAGCTTATTACAGCTACTTTTTTCATTACCCATATTTAATAACACACATTACTGTTTTTCTTATAATACTAATTTTTCTAGAGATATTTTGTATGCTACTGATTACCCAAGTAGCACGTTTTTTTCCCCCAAGCTTTCTTTTTAATCCATACACCTTTGTAAGTTTTAATACACTTAACTGCTTTAAAATTAGATTTCTCAGTTTTAATTTGCTAAAATGCTACTTTCTCTAGCAAACTGAGTTTTCAGAACCAAAAAGCATGATGAGTGGTTTTGATGATCTACTTTGAGGAACAGTCAAAGTACAGAACAGCTCTTCTATGGGATGCCAGATTAAAGAGTGTATTTGCAAAAAGGACTATCTTCAAGCAAAAAAAAAGGAAAAATCTTGTAATTGAAATGCTCACACTGAAGTATTTTAAACACTCTTACTTCATCCATAAATACATTGTGCTTCTATGTGAAATTTACATAAAGCACATTCTGTTTCCAAACTATTCTCTTCATTTTTACTCCTAAAAATAGAGCAGACCTGCAAGACTTTAGTACAACCTATTATTGACGAAGTATCAGTTAGGAATAATCACTTTTTTTTTTCCAAAACCATACGAGCAGTTTTTAAGTTCCAGCTGAACTATATGGGGTTTTTAATTCTGTTGTTTTTCTTCTAACAATCCTGTTTGTTTCTCCGTGCATATTATTCAAAGCAGATGTGCTGAAACAAGAAAAAGCCTTTTCAATCTACTACAGCAGCTGGCGCAGAAGTTAAGGTCTTCTTCCTTTCTCTCGTTTGCACACAAGCACACACGCGTGCACACACAGACCCGATGTCAGCAATGCATGCAGAAAGACTCACGCTGTGAATGTGTCTCTGTCCCCACGGTACGACAGTTTACAAGGTGGATGTCGGAGCAGCACATTTCTTGCACTTCAAATTTCCTCCTCATTTCTTCAAGCTTTCACCGAAAAAGTAACTGACAATCATCTTAATACTACTGCCCTCTACTGCTTAAAACTTAGGGACAGGAAAAACACTCCTACGTTCTGTTAATTCTTGACTGAGGAACTTGAATAAAGAGTTTTAGTATTTTTAAAGCTAGAACTTTTTATTTAGATGCATTATATGAAAATTAAGAAATGCGGAAGATGGTTCCTTCCTCTGTTTTGGATAATAAATTATTGACATTAATATTGATAGAAACTGCAGTATCTATTCCAAAGGTTTAGTAAAGGCAATTAAAATGCTTATTTAGAAAATATATTAAACAGTTTTCCTTCCCAATAAAATAACATCTGCAAAATGCATACAAGTGAGCAGAGGCAGAGTTAATATGTCAACACATTTTTGTTTGTGTAACTGAAAAAATCATGCTCGAGTTATGCATTAAATTGGATCTTAAAAAAATGTGGTGCCCTCACTGAAAAGCAAGGTGTGAATATCTCAATAATGACCCAGGAGGTAAACAGAGATACAAAAACTAGACGTTAAAAGAGTTGGTTTAAGACTGTCCCATTGGTTTGTACATAAATTCCTCCACAAACCAACCTACTTTCATTTTAGCTTGATCCAGTCACAAATAAGATTCACTGGATATTAGGTGGAATTATTAGAATAGGGTTTTTTTCCACTGAACGTTTGGAACCATTTCTCCCCCTTTTCCATTCCTCTACGATTTAACAGCTTGCCCTTCCCTTCAGACTACAGCAGAGTGCAGAAATTGGACAAATGTTTCAAACATAGGTGATGAGGTCGCATCTCCTCCTGAGCTGTATTACAGGGTGCACTATGTGTATTGAAACCAGATCTGAACGAGACATCAGATTCATACTCCTCCTGAGACAAACTCTCACTGATCTATTTCTCATACACGTTTATATTCCAACCTTCCGGGCCCAACGGCAGCACCGAAGGTTGCTGTATTTTCTCCATCACTACAGCAATTTTCCAAGAATATCCTTACTGACCACGGATTCGTATACTCTCATATGATCATTACACATATGAGGACATTTGCTAAAGCTTACTTGGTGAGCTACTTCCAGAGCCCTGTATCTGAACTCTGCTAAACCTCAGCTGCCACGAAGCCCACAGTGGCAAGGTCAGAGTAGAAGTTCAGAAAAAGATAATGCACTCACTGCTCCATAGAAATACCTTATTCAGCAGCAGAAAAACGTGTTATTAATGCAATCCCCTCTCCGTATATATAACTCAGCAGTTATGGATGGGTCTCAGGGCACCCCTTTGATCACAAACTTCTCTGGAAGAGTCTGTATCTACAACTGTATAAGATGCCAAGTTTCCTTTTGAAAAGTGTAATGTAGCAGAAGCAACTCCACATGCGTATTTCATAGGCACACAGTAAGAAGACTGACACTACAAAAGCAATTTACACCGGCTAGCTTTTGCCTGCTAAACCTATCATACGTGCTGTTTGTTCTGGATTCTCCTGCTTCTTCTAACTTACCTACAGATACTGATACTAAGTGAACTAAACGCTGCTACTCTTAGTAATTTTTCATTCATTGAGCAAAACAAATTGTCAGCTCTCCAGGAATACATATGATCATATTTTAGATTTTGAAGTGCATTAACTTTTTAATTTAAAAACTAAGGGTATTAGTTGAAGACCATTTGCCTGGTGTCATTTTAATTAATTTCTAAATCAGAGAAACACTGGCTGTGAAGATGTACAAAATGGAATGTCTAAAATGCAGAATCAAGCAACGTCAAACTGCTGAAATTGTCCCGTTCTACCTCTTTATACCCCACATACACTCCTGAACACTGTGGCACTATGTCAGCTTGTGCAGGACACACACTGAACACTTCCCGGGATGCAGAACACTGAAATTCAAAGGAAGAAAAGGATGGAGCTAGGGAGAAAAGAGGGCAGATAATCAGAGGAAAGAGAGAGACAAATTAGAAAGCTTCTGGTAACTCATAAGTACAAAATGCAAAGTCCAAAAAAACTCCCACTGGTCCAAGGCTTCAAGTGTTAGTTAATATGAAGTCTAATTATTTTTGCAGTTTGGTATTTTTATTAAACGTGCACTGAAATACGAAACTTTCAGCTAATAGAACACATGTGTAGGTAGACAGCATTCTTTTTGGCATGGTTTCATTAGTTCCATGAACAATGATGCCAGAAAAACAAAATCTAAATTCAGTACAACTACCAGGACAGACAATTTGGGTGTGGGGGGGGAGTTAAAAATCAACAACAGGCATCATTCTGCAGAGAAGCCAGTATTTATTACTAATATTACAAAGCTTAAAACATTATCTATCACCTTGGAAATTTTACTGAAAAAATTTCACAGTACATTTATGCCATTTTCTTGCTTTAGTTCTTATGAAACTAAGAACTTTAAGCTTTGCAGTCTCAGCTTCTTGTAAACCTTTTACTTGTGATTCAGAGCGAAAGCTGCATCAGGCGGCAGTACTAAACCTCACCCGAATAGAGAGAATACCTAACATCTGTTAAGCGCGCAATAATATGTGGAAAACGGCAGCATGAGATGAATTTTCAAAGGGAGTATTTAGTAGCCAAGCTAAGATCTAGTACCATTAGTAAGTATATATTAGTCAGCTAAAAATATTCAGTAACAGAAGTGTTACATTATTCACTTTCCTTACTATCAATATTCTTCAGTGTCCCTTGGCAGCGTGCATTAGAGTTCAAAATGCAGAAGAAAAAGCCACTCTCCTGAAAAGTAATGGACAGGTGGGAAAACTACAGAAGTCTCTTTGATCGCAGGTCATGTACAGATGATTGCAAGCTACTGGATTGTTATGACTTACATTACCACTGAACCATATCATATGACAGGTTTTTGTGCTCTTATCCCACTACAAGCGCCAAGGAAAATGTACTAGTTTCAACTTCCATTCTTAAACCACAAACACAGTTTAGTTTAACTCATTTTGCTTTGCAATTTTCATGAGCTAATAGCTCAAAAAATGGTCGTTTAACACAGATCAGCTGATGAGCAGAAGCCAGTTGAGCCACAGACCTCCCTTCTACCCCTTCGCATAACACACGCATGGAGCTGTTGCAAGGAATCATGTGAGTGCTACTCATCCACTTCAGTGCAAAACAAGCCCACATGGCTTAAACTGCTGATGAAGGTTTCAGTATCTACAACAGAATGGAGATAAAAATCCCCTAAACATTTGCTTGCTCCTATTTTTTGGTCTACTGGAAAACAGTTAAGCACTTTTGAAGGCTCTTGAGGGCTGCTGTGAATTTGCAGAGGCCAGCTGAAGTGTGACAGCGTCTGGCTGTTGATCCTCGGGAGATAGCAGTTACTCTTGTGCACCAAATGCAGCTGAGTGCACGAAGAAAAAAACCCAGCACTTCACCATTTCTTTACAAGGAAAGTTTAAAAAGCAGGGCCTGGAGTACAGTTAGTTAAAAAAAACCCCAAAAGTTGGATGCTAAACTGATTTCCTACATACACACGTACAGCCACAACCACTTAGGCGGAACCAAAATTATCCCAGATATGAAATACTCTGTAATACTGCAGATGTCTTTACACAGATAAGCTGATGTTGATTTCAACAGCAACGAATTTGATTAAATCATACTTTTCTTCCCTATCTTGTGTGTGCTCTCACACACTTCAACAAACATACATCACATATCTATATATATGCACAGACACATGTATATACACATTTACAAACATACTTTTAGAACCCTTTTCTACCAGCATAGCTTTATTCTGTGTGTACTAATGCAACTGCTCTGATGATCAGCAAGACTCTACTTAGGGGGATTCAGAGTTTGGAAGTTTTTTACTACTCTAGAGTTTACCGTTTTTTTTACTCCAGGACTATTTTAGTATGAGACGCAGCTGAATGGTACTGTTGTATGAAAGGACTCACCTCTCCCTGCCTAACGCAGGGAAAATATGGTCATCCAAGGCATTTCCCTTAAAAATAGCATGAACTCACAATGATGTTTTAAACTACATTCTTTGGTTCTATTTGAGGGAGAGAGAGAGATGCAATTTGTGGAATACTTGTTATGAATAGGTATTTCAAGGGGAAAAATAATGGTATTAAACTATAATTTAAAAAAAAGTAACTTAATCTACATGCCACTCTCGGAGAGACAAAACACCACCCAATATTAGCTTTTTAAGATGGTGTAATTTGGACAGTGGTATTTCACAAAGGAGGAAAAAAAGAACACTAAGTACTAAAACAAAGGTTCTGACATGACTCCAAAAATTCACCTTTCCTAGTCTCACTTCTGCAAAAGTACTTCTGATTAAAAACTCAGTAAAGAACATGTAAAGTGTTTGGGTTTTTTAATTTTTTTTTAATACAAATTAGATTGCTTCTCCACACAAATACTTTAGGTATTCAAAAGTTCAGAGTATTTGGTAGCTTCTCAAGACCTTGGAGTTCAAGACCCTTCATGTGAGCCTTTTCAATTCAGGGCAGTATTCAAGTTCTAGCCATATGTCTCACAACTTATTAATATTCAACAGGAACAAAAAAAAAAAATACATAACATTCATTCAAGTGGCCTGGCTAGAAAGCTTCTTACAGGAATATTTTTGTGCTATGGATATTTTAATATAGTTCACCATTTAGTAAAGTGTGTCTGAGATCAAATGTTACCAATTTTGCTGACACCTGACATGGAAATTCTGCTAATTTAATCACTTATTGACTCATCACTCAAAGTAAAAGCTTCTTTTTCTTACCTCATGTATGCATAAGCACCTAATAAAGGCATCTTATCAAAAAGAACAAAAGCAGATGCGAAAGATCTGTTTCTCCCAAGACAGCCATATAATGAAAAAATAGCTGCTTAAACCTCGGCAATAGATGTTCCTAGGTTTGCATGGACTGCAGTCCACATCTGGCCATAGGGACAGTTGGTAACAGAGAAAAGAACACACTGTACACAATATAATCAATTCAGTTAGTGAACGTAAGAGTGAGGAGGCCAAAGACAAGCAAGTATAAAACACAGGGATAAAGTATCTTGCAGGAGTAATGAAATAAGCTTGGTCAAATACTTTTGAGTCCACAGACAAAATACTTAGCTTATGCTTTATCATTTTGCAAGTTGTTTATTTAAACAGAAAGACCAGAACAGATTTTGCTCTTTAAAACAGCCACTAATAATGTGAGATCATTCCAACTGCAACATTAATTTTAAAGACCAAAGTAAAATGTTGCTTAAAAAATCAGTTCTGTTCCTACCTGCCCATCTTGACCCACATGAACTTGATGTATCTGCAGGTTTCCCTGTAAAATAGAAGCATTGACAATAAACCAACTTTGGAATTTAAAAAGTTGCTCTGTCCTGAAAAAGGCCTGTTTCTCATCTCATTATTAAACAACTCCAATATTAAGGAAATCTATTAATTTAGGAAATTCTGCTGAGGGTTATTTTGGCAATCCAGCTACAATTCAATGGTCAGCACTTTAACCACAGAGGATAAACAGACTAAAAAGCAAGTAGGTTTTTCAGCACCAGCATGTTTTGCTTTTTGAAAGTTACTGTATAATGTACAGTATTTTTCTGCAAAGTTTGTTTGTACGGCTTTTGAGGTAAGACTTTTGGTTTTCCTTATTTATACAAAACTGCAAATTTAGGTCAAACCCTTACTAAACTAGAATTAGCAGTATAACACTTTCACATGTATGACGTGCTATTTACTATTTGTTGTTATAGAGTTACTGCCTGTGCTAACAGATCTTTTTATTTTATCAAAATTTAATACCAGAGACCAACATAGTTGTTTTACAGGAATTACATCTATTACCAAAAATTCTCAATAATGTAAAGTATTTTAAAGGAAACTGTAGCTACAAAGTCTAAAAAGGAAAGCAGTATCTTTTAAAAAAAATGAAGTTTTTTATTCACATGCTCAGAGATGTCTTTTCTAAAGTACACTTAGATTAAGAAAAAACAGCTTCCCAAACACAGAGACTTGCAGTGAAATAACACATTTCTTTGAAGAAAAAATACCAATTCATTGATTTGCATGTTTTCTGCATTTTCTCGTACTGGCAGCACTTCCTCTTATTTGAAGCTGTGTACATTGTAATAAATTTAAAACCAGATGTTTTCATCTGTCACGGACAAACGTAGTCCCTAAAACTCTCACACATGGGAACTTCAGATGAAGCCAATGGACACCGGGGTGTGCCTGAAGCTCAGGATCAATTACAACTACTATCTGCTGAATCGTAATTATTTCAGTGGCTCTTTACCCAAGAACTGCTTCAGTTTTCTTGTAGCACACTGTGCATTCCTTTAGACCCAGAACATTTTAATCCTTTCTTACTCCCTTCTAGGTCTGAAAAGCCCTTCAAAGGAGACTGCCTTTAACTATAATATTTATGATAATATTTATTCTATAATAGTTCCCTGTGTTAACAGTATTCCTCCGCACCAACAGTGGTTTTATGAGATGTGATTTAGGGTACTTTGGAGGTGGATTAAACTAACCCAACAAGCAGATATGCTTAACACTGAGTAAAACAACTCCACAGGGAAATCACGCAGATTAAAATTGTAGTCTGCATTTATGTTTAACCTTATTTCGCTATCGCTGCTTCATGTAAACAAACTAAGTGCACAAGAAATCTAACAGCAGTCTTAGCAGTTAGGAGTCCCTATATATTCTTAAATAATCAACAATAGCACTCTCCCTCAGGTAAATTCAGCTGGCTTTAATAGCTGTTTCGCCTGAGTGGGGAGAAAAAAAGAAGTCAAAATTGGAGGGTTCAGTACTGGGTTTATCCACTTCCATTCTGCTGTACTATTTTTATGAAAAAAATATGAAGTGCAAATACTGCAATGCCAGATCACTTGATCAGTAATGAAATGAAGTTCACTTTATTCTGCAATGTATCTTTACTAGACGGCATCTGAAGGTTTCCCCAGCTCCTGTTCAACAGTTGCCACAATTAAAGACAGAGTATTCTGAACACATTTAGTTCATAAAGCTAACGAAAATAATTTTGTTTCTCAATGGCAGTGCAAGCACTTAGGCTGGTTTCCTATAACACTCTGCAAGTACTAAATTTCCAATGAAGACAGCCATATACAACAATCATTAGTGTAACACACACACTGAACTGTCTTGGCTGGCCAAGGGACAAAAAAAAACCAAACCCAAAATAAACCCAAATCAACAAACAAACAAACAAACAGAAACCCTCCAAACCCACACCCCCACACCAAGACAGAAATGGCATATTGCATTTACTGTCATAAACCACATTTCATCCTGGCTCCACCATATGCTCTTGCTTCTACCCACACTGGTCTCTCCAGTGTACTGTAACCGATCTCAGAGGTACGGTTTTAGAATCAGGGCCCTAAGTTCTGGCCAACAACTGCTCCGCGGGCACCCAAACGTTCGGCTTACCTCACTGTCCTGCGTGATTTGGACTTGCTCGCCTTGAGGAACCTGGGCTATGTGGAGATGGCCCTGTGGAATCCACAACAAACGAAAACACCAAGGAGCATCAGAAGAAAATCATAACTAGAGGAAGAAGCTATCACCTTGGATTCAACACAGCTTAATGTACGGAAGCAAAACGCTTATTCAATGAAAACCATTAAAGATAGCTTTAAACAAAATAAAGTACATCCATATTTCCCCATTTTTTTAATGCAAAGTATAAGCAGAGTGACTTTGAAAAAAGAATGGTTCATTTTCACATAAGAGGAAAGAAAATAGGCATAAGAATAAATAATATTTATGTAATGCATTTCTCTACAAAGTATATGCATTTTTGACTGATCCACAAGGCATGGGACTAACTTGCTTTGGTAGATTAGCATTGTGCCTGAACATTAACCCCATTTAAAGACCTTGGAAAGTCAGTTCTTAAAAGAGATACGCCACGAATAATTGCTCACTAAGAGTGAAGTTTTAAAAGGTATCTGTAAGTATCCACGTATCTTTGTACATTCACATAGTTATGGTTAAGCACAGTACCGTGCTAAAGACTATCTCTCAAGCAGCTATAAATTGGCATGAAGTCATTAATTTGAATGCAGTTACACTGGTTTATGTTAGTGGAGAATCTGCACTAAACAGCTTTAGTAATGTTAATACTTTGTATTGCTGACCATACCCACCACTTCAGAATGGTATCAAGCCTACCATTTGATCAAAACACAGATAAGAGAGTGGACGGGATTCCTTGTGCATCCTGACTAGCCCAGCAAAGTCTTTGCTACTGTGATTTACCTGAAGGGAGATTGGATTCTAAATAACCTACTTCAGGGTTTATAAGGCTTTGTGTTCATTTTAATATGCCTGCATGAGACAGAGATTAAAGATAATCATTTGGAATTCTGTCAAAGGCTCTTCTTATTTTATAGCACAAGAACAATTGCATGTGATTTTCAAAGAAACACAGATCCCTCTATTTCAAACAGTTTCATTTCCTTTGGAAGGAAACTGTCTATTTATAGAGAGAAAAAACATACTGAAAGTATCATTCTGACAATAGGGACTGTATATAAAATTAGAGCACAGCCCAGTCCATGTTGAGATTAGAATCACTTTCCCTCCTTAACATCAAGCTCTCAGGGCTCCCAGGAAAAAGCACTGAACATTTAAAAGATCCCTTTGTGTTTTCCAATATAAGCAATCCTTTCTGACTAAAGGGAGGGGGGAGAAGGTGACTTTATTCACCTTTGTATCATGCAGCATTCCAGAAAAGAACTGCTCACTCATCTTTTGCAGATACATAGCTGGCCTTCAAGGACACTCATTTTAGTTTGTTCACAAATTCAGTTCAATACTGATTTTTTTTAAACAATATACAGTATAAATTACTACGACCTTACTAAGGACTCTTAGCCTGATCTTTATGTATGATTCCCTAGAACTGGAAAAGCAATACCATTTTCATCTGTTTCAACCTAGGACCCCTTTACATGTTTGACAAATTATGACAACATTTAGATATTGGTCATAGTGGATTTTTCCTGAATTCCAGAATCCATTTCAAGGATAGTTGACAAGTCCACATCTTTTAAAGGGGCAAAGTTTCATCACTTACGTCTATAAACATAACCATTTTGTCTATTATATCCATGTATTTCATATAACTGTCTCTTCCACCTTGTCTTTCAAGACTTGAAAAATACTTTTCAGTCATCAATTGAATCTCATAAAAAGATCTATACAGTACTTAAGAAGATATGCTTTTTAAAATATATAGGGAAACCAAGAGACAAAGAAATTCACATGATAATACTGTAAAGTTATGGCAAAAGTGAAGTGGAAATGGAACCTGTGCACCCAGTTCCTGCAGAAAAAGCATTACTTCACTTGAGGATGTTCTCAACTGACAGGAAAAAAAGTTTGAAAGTTAATTTATTGAACTTCTCTTTAGTCCTCTTCCAAGTTTGAGAGTAGTAACTCAAAGCATTTAGGATCTAGTTCCATTAAGCAATCACCCTCCAGAATTAGCTCAACTTCCATTTAAGTCATATGGTATCCAGGTACATAACAGGGAAGGGCAAGGCCTTTGGGAAAACGAGAGGGATGGCCCAGACTTTCCAACCCTATCTGAATCTCACAGCTAACGGTTCCTACCATCCCTTACACCCACATTCCAGCTCTTTCTTTTGACTTACTTTATAAGCAACCTTTTTCACTTGGGAAAAATGCACGCTCTAACACAATCTCCTCCCCACAACTCTTACAGTTGCTGTCTGGAGCTCCTTCCACTTCCACACACTCCTTAAAAAATATTCTGGCTAATATTGTAGTCTTCCTTTTAAGCAATGCTTACAGCTCTGCCGATTGCCTTCAACACTGTGCCACACATCTTGAAATTTTCCCCCAATTTCCATGACACTTTGCTCCTCTGATTCTTCTACTGCTTCTTGGGTAAACCTTCATCAGGTTTTAGAGACATGTATTTTTTTTATAACATTCCCAAAGCATCTGTCCTTCATAGTATTTTTTCTTCATCGTATTTCTGAGCAACATCACCATTTCCACGCTATTTGCGGCTCTACATGACCAAACTTGAGTATTCCCTGTGTTAATGGAGTTTTCTCATTCTTTATGTGTAAATGAATCAATGGGGCACATTTGCTCCTCCTCTCCTGCACTGCCTCTCTTACCTGGGGAGAGAACACTGTAAGTATCTACCAAAAATGCTTCATTATCCTACTTCAGACTCTTCTTTGTAATGGCGTTGACCAAAACCTTTACAAGAGCCAGACCACTGGGTACTACAGTTATATTGTTGACTAGTATCTCTCAAGAATTCTTGTTTATTTGCCCATTTCCACCTGTTTTTTTTAGCCTGGTTTCAAGAGAAAGCTGGCTTATGTGATCATCATGCAGAACGGGTACATACGTGTCTTTGCACATTTCTTTCTGTTCTGTGCTTGGACACTGCCTGGCACAGTTGAGTGCTGGCCCATACTCAGGCTTCTGCGTACCTTCAAAACGCTAATACTAGCAGTGAAAAATTTGCTGTGTTGTATGACCACAGATAAATGCTGTAAACTGCAAAGCCTGAAGTTTTTGAAAACTAATGGCAGACAGATTTCACACATTAAATTCTCCGGTTTCTACCACAAAAGAATGAGTGTGCAGATATAATTCACTATTTCTGAATGCCACACGTCAGAAATGCCACACAATCCGTTATTTCATTATTTTCTTCCACTTTTTTTAAAAAATTTGAATTTAAAACAATCCTTGTAGTCAAACTGTGGCACACAGGAACTAAAGCCAAGGTGAGTTTTTTCAGAGTACACTAAAACCACATATAAAAATAATCATGGCCTGAGTTGTGGTAGGAGTCTCAGGCTTAAAAAATGTCAATATTTATAACTTTTACTTACATACATGCATCTAAATGAATACACATGTAAAGGCTTCAGCTAACAGATGTTCCAAAATGCCTGAGAATGTAGGGGTTTTAAAATGAAAATAAACAAATAAATGCATTCTTGTTTTGGAAGGCATAGCCAGAACTACCTCTGAGGTGTAAATCATATGCTTAGTGGGTCTGCTATTATTATTATGGCAAGTGCAAGCAAACAGCCAGCTAGAGACTAGTCAACTCTATATACAGAACTCTATGTGCATGTATTTGCAACAATTGTGTAAGCAAATGCTGCATGAAGATTTTTGCCAAATATCTCTAAAGATTTTTTCATAAGCCTTCAATATTTATGTTCTGAAAATCATGCTTAAAAAGTGATGGTAGGTGCCTTTTTCAAAATAAAAAATTAATTTTCAACTGAAGCAAAGTTTGCAATAATCGAGATCATTTAAATGGAATAATTTAGAAAAAGTTGAGTACATACTACTTGGACTTGTCCATCTTCTCCTATTTGGTGGATCTGAACCTGCTGAGCATTGGCTAGTGCATAGTGTAGTGCCTGTGGCTGGTTCTGCTGGATCTCATTAGAAGCTGAAACTGAACTCTGCGAACCCTCTGAAAGAGAGACAAAAATCCAGCTTTATTATATGTGTATATGTCAGGCCAGTGGCCACGCAACAATGCATACTTAAAAACTGTGGAAAACAAATGCAATCAGTAAGTAGATACAGATCGTTTACATGTTAATATTCTTACACGTGTTCATTGCTCACCTGTAGATTTGCTACAAATTCCAAAGGAGTTCCAAAGGCTATTTTGTTTCTGAGAAAGCTTACATTTTAAAAAAAACCACATGCATTTCCAAAGCAGTTCAACGCTTTCTTTTGTGCACCTGTGTAGCTAAGAACTATTACTACCACCACCACTACAAGGATACATTTGAAAACCCATCCTGTAAATTGAAGTTTTATAAACGTGACTTTTTTTATGCATTTGATGTCAGTGATACTGAGAGACTAGTAATGTCAGTAATTCTGTACTAAAGGAGTGAAGTGGAATACAATGGACCAGAGATTAATGCTATGTATGGGTCTTCCTCCAGATTAAGACACCACTAACAGGTAAATTATCACCAGATACCATATATCCTTTTAGGCATCAGGAAAACAACTCGGGCTATCAATCAATGACACTTTTGAAGCACATGTGATAATTCAAGTACGCACTGCTAGGAAAAACCTTAAAACATCCCAATATCATACTAATAGCATACTAAGATTCAGCATCAGTCCTAGTTTTCTTCGTTTTTTAAATTTGAAACATCTTGGAGAATGGGACTGTCATAAAGGGCTTTTAGAATAATGTATTTGAATAAATACTTTTTACATACAGTATTCTTGTAAACTCTTTAACATTTTTCTTTTGCTATGCCCCAAAAATACATTGAACAAAATCTCTGAAGCATTATGTGGTTTACGATTTTTCTAAATTATTTATTGCTCTGACAATGACTTTTATGCTACAGGGTAACCTAAAACACATTAACATCTAACATGTAGTAACATTCAATTCTATAAGGCTTTCAAGCTGTCCAAGTACTAGAAGCTATAATGAAAATATTTAAGAAACAGTGTCACTCTACTTCCGTTGTAGATCATTTCCTTACAAGATTTTATGTATTGCTTAAATAAGCACAAGATAGGCCTCGTCCTGCTCAGAGGTGACTGATGGCTGATCTATTTTGGTTTTTAAAATGATGGTTGGTTTTCTTTTGAACAAACACAGCAGGAAGGCATGTTTCATGAAATTTTAGTACCTCTACTTAATACTCTAAGATTTATACTGAAAAGAGAATGTTAGTTTTGCAAGAATGAGCTTTATCCACTCATACAAATATTTTAACGGAAATATTCTTTAATAAAATCATCCATTTGGGTTTTTTTCATCCTGTCTGCAAATGTTTGTTTAAGAAGATAATTTTGAGTTTTAAGTCTAAATATGGGAACTGGAAAGTAACTCAAAACCACCAAGCTAGTATTTACTTATTTGTTGAAAAGTTTATTTGCTTAACAATTCATCTAGACAGCTCTAATTATGTTAACAATCTGCAAATACATAACTACAGCCAGAACACTTACGCAGTGAGCAAAACTAACAAGCACATGTTATGTACTTGTTTCGTACAAGTACAAAAAAAAAAGAGTCTGTTGGACATACATCTTTAATACCTTACATTTGACTAGTAGGTAACAGCAGAATGTTTGCAATTTCTTAAATATAGGCCTGTTGCTTGCTGTGAGATTCCAGTATTTCCTGCACTGTTGTACAACGGAAGCTTGCTGTACAGAATTCCGGATGGGATTAACAAATCACAACTGGCAGGAGAGTGCTGTACCTAGTATGAGAAACTGTGCTATCAACCAAATAAAAATGTGATTTGTTCAAATTCTGATTACTAGATCATGCTTTCCATTGCCAGTGGCTTTGTCATGGTCAGTGAAAGTAACAGATAGTCTATAAAGATCATTTAACTAAGCCTCTTTTGTCTTCCCCTTTTTCTCTCATTTCCATTACTTCAGTCCTTAATAATACTTCATGTAATTCATTTTATGTATTTTTTATTTTACAAACAGCATTTTGTTAGGATGCTAAAGGGCTAAGAAAGCCCACTGTTATTCATCTTCCTTCTTATAAGCTACCACTAGTCCTCCATTCCATTGTGATTTTGTCTTTCCATCATGCTTCCCAGTCCCCCACTATGTAATTCAACAGCTGAGCTGAGTTACAACTCAACTGCTAGTCAAACCACAGTGTCCAAATACATAATCCTTCATCTAGATGTGTGCGTGTCTACACACATGTGCATACATACATAACTTTATATGCTCAAACATATATAGTGTAAACGTAAATATGCATACACAAACAGCAAAACTGGGCTTGGGACACAAGCGAGGTAAGACATGTGTTTCACTTACAGATTTAACAACCTCCTAGTAGTATTCTTCCTGTAGCTTACGCTTACCATTAAACAAACTGCAACACGGTACTTCTGAGAAAACACGAAGATCCACTTACAAAGAGTATTTATTTTCTGATTAAGAAAGTTACGCAGTGAAAGAATATCAAAGAAATAAGTTGCAGCAGATAAAAATATGTATTTACATATATATTATATGCACATATTGAAGTGCATTTTTAACTGTAAAGTCCAAAAGCCTTTATATGTAAACTATCCTTTGCTTCACAGATGCCAGAAATTACTATGCTTTTCAGAGGTGGGAACAGGAGACACAGACTAAATGCAATCATAACGTACATCTCCCGCAGTCACTTATAAATAGATTTCAGTTTGGCTTCACTGCAACAACCACAGTTGGGTTTTCTTTCTTTCTTTTTTTTTTTTTTTTTTGTTTTGGTGGGTTTTTTTATTCTTGGGAAGAAAGAAGACAGAGGATTCAACAGTGTCTAAAAACAAAACATCCTTTTAAAGTATTGTTTTTCCCCCTCTAAATCTCTGACCAGACAAAAGTAATATTTATCCATTTTTAAACATTCCCCATTAAAAACAAACACAAACATGAATAGCACACAGCTTGAATAGAGGATATGTCAACAGTTATAAATCACTATCATGTAAACTATCTAGCTTCACGTTTACAACTTTGATATATTAGAGAATCCCTGGCATTGAGTAGCTATACAGCTGAACTCTTGCTTTGAAATTTTCCTTTGCTCTAGTTACAAAGGGGTTCTTTGACATGGACCAGACAGCTTATGTAGTGCTACTACTGAGCACCTCATCCATGGCATTTCCAAAGCACGCTCCACTACATGGAATAGCTTTGGAGCCACCCACAGAATGGAAGATGCTGCATTGACCATTCCACAGGTAATTAAGTTGTGATACAGGGGAAAAAAACAAAACAAAACTACTAATGAAATATTCCTTCCTCCCAAGTTGAAATTGGATCTTTTACATTTTCCGTTTGTTTACTGCATGTGCTTATGAGTCAAAGAAAATTTAGCCTGAGTCCGTCTTCTCAGACCAATGTTCAAGAGGACAAAATCACCACTGAAGCAGTTACTTCTGTCACATTACTCAACACTAATCTTCCTCAGACATTGCCAAGCAAGATTAGATTTGTCAGACAAATGTAATTTGTCACTGTTTCAAGAATACGTGTGTTTAATTTTCAGCTAAGATCAGTTTTAAAATTCCTCACTTCAAAGGCAAAACCTTTGGCATTTTCTAATTCTTTCCTATTCTATTTCATATTTATCAGTTGCGCATCTGGCTTCTCATTTTGGAAGGAAACGTAGGAGGTAGAGATTCTGTAGCAGAGGGGATTCGTGCTTGGTCTCCTTACGTGTTGTTATTCAAAATTGTTTTCCTAGTGTACAGGCCTCCCAGCCTCCCACTTCTGCTTACGAACTAGGACATACTTTTCCTCCTTCCTTGATGTGTAGCCCTAGCAAGGAAAGGTTAATGGCCAGACGTACCAAAGCAGTCCTCAAAAACCAAAATGTAGGAAAAACACCATTACTGAAAATTAATAGAAATAAAACTATATACTGTAAACTATTATCTCAACCTGACTCATCCAGTGCTAAATGCCTCCAATTTTGCAGAACAGCTTTGAAGATTTGGCTGCACATCCATTTTTATATGTGACATCTCGGCATAGGCTGAGCACTTCAGCCTAAATCTACATATAAATCCCAAAGTCATAGAACTAATTAAAAATTCCAACATGGAAAACTGTGATAACAGCTTTAACAATCTTAAGAGAAATTAAAAGAAAGGGAGAAGGCAGTCTTCTATTAATCCTCCTCCCAAAACCCTCATTTCCTACTGCCTTCCCTCCACAGACTGCTAACATTTTTAAAAAGAATATCTAGTTAAATAGTCATGGCAGCCATGTACACAACTCTTGTCAGGAAAAAAAAAAGGAAAAAAACACACATTAAGGACTGAAGTGTTGGCTCCGAGAAGAGCACAGCAAACCACTGCAATTAATACCTCAATTCCAACAAAAGGCAACAGCTTCAAACAGAAGAGCCAGATAAAATAAGGAAAACCAACTTCTGCCTAAATATAACAGTCTGCTACAACAACTTTATGCAACACATAAATCTTGTGGCTACTGCAAAGCTGCACAGTCAAGTAAATGTTGAACAATCTCAATTAATATATTTGGGGGTGAAGGACAGAGAAAGATTAATTAATATTTTCCTACAAGATTCCTTAGACATGTTTTTGTCTGCAGATCAGTTCCTCTTGGGCTCTTAACACTTGAACACTGTCACAGAATTACAACGCCAAAAACTTCTAAGGCTACGTAAGGACTATGGGCTCAGCCTCCTGCTTTGTCATTTGCATAGCTAATTTTTCCGTATGATAAACGGAGCAGAGAGGAAATTTGTTATCATTTTCAACTGCACAACTCAAATCAAAGCCATGTGCTACATGAACTTCTATGTATAATGGGCAAAATTTTTTGACATCTCCAACAAGTACAGAAGAATGAAGCTCAAGAATAGCAACCCTCTTTAGATGTAAATAATTCAGAATTATTTATTACATGTGCAATAATTCATAAAAATCACAAAGTCACAGAATTAGATGAGGTTGGAAGTGACCTCTGGAGATATCTAATCCAATGCTCTTCTTCAAAGCATGGGCAACCAGAACGGGTTGCTCTGGACTGTGTCCAGGTGGATTTTGACGGTCTCCAGGGATGGTGTCTCTGCAGCTTTTCTGGGCAACCTGTTACTACGTTTGACCACCCTCAAGATTCCTCAGAGCCAGAGAAATCAAAGCCAGGTCACAGGCAGGTGAGTTTTGGGATGCCTTTTCTTTTTTTTTTTTTTTTAAATGAAGTGAATTAATTGCTGCTAAAAAGCAGCTCTGAAAAAATCAAGTCCCCTAATTCATAGGGGAGGATGTCCAGCAGGGCAGTGACCATGCTGATTTGAGACTATTTCAGGACTAACAAAAATATTATTTTCAATGATATGTAGGCATGTTCAACAATTTTCACCGCCAAACAGAAAATACTAAGTTATTCTAGACTCTTAGCATACCAGCATTTAAGAAAAGATTCTGTAACACATAAGAGAACAGAGCTCCTTTGCAACATTTCAAAGAGCCAATAAATTTCTGCTGACTGAAACGTGTAGTATTATACTACAACATAACAGAAAGCTATGTTGCTATTAGCAGCCCCTAGAGATAGCTGATGAAAAATATTACTTCAAGCCAATCGAAGACAACAGTTTTGGATTTGAGCCTTTTTTTTGTCGTACCTCTTGGTCACAATTTTAATATAAAATACTACAATCACAAGTTCAGAAGTGGAAAAACCTTACCAAACTCTGGGAAAAATTCACACAGGGAACGTGGTGTTCATTCATTCACGCTCAGGACGTTGAAATCATATTTAAATCTCTTAATGACGTTTTCAGAACAGATCAGCTGCATGGCAAAGACTGTGATACTATGCGTCTACTCAAGGCATCTGTTGATGGCAACAGTGCATCTTAAAAAGAACTACTTTCTGAAGACTATAGGAATATCTTCTAGGATAAGCCCTAAAACTTCCCTAGGAAATTATCATCATTTAGCTAAGAGTCAGTGAGTTTAAGTACTTCCACAAATGGCTTAGGTTTATCATAGTTAACACGGTAAAAGGGGTGAGTGTGTGTGTAAATTTTTTCCCCCACGTGGCATAATCTGAAATGCTTGTTTATAAGATATGAAAGTGCTTTCCTACTGAACGTGTGCAACACCCCTGCTGTATCTGAACTATCAGAGAACCTGACACACTTACCTTAAGGGGTTCAGTGACCTGACCTGACTAGTCATAGAACGATGCTCTACTAAATTTGCTGATCAAACTAAATAATTATAGCTTCTTTCAATAGAAGTCATGTAGTCTTATGCTGAGTGAGTGGA
Source organism: Phaethon lepturus (assembly GCF_000687285.1). Lineage (NCBI taxonomy): Eukaryota > Metazoa > Chordata > Aves > Phaethontiformes > Phaethontidae > Phaethon > Phaethon lepturus. The sequence continues at coordinate 71,448 of NW_010541346.1, read as the reverse complement.
GCCAAAGCCAACGCTTTATATATGCAAGAAATTACGCTGCATATCCCTGCATCCTTCACAGTGTAAACACGACACAGTAGCCATTCACAATCTTTTAAGAGCCTTTTTTTTTTCATTATATCTTTTGTGAGAAGCAGCTACTCTATTCCGCCCAACAGATAAACAACTCAAATACCTGTTATATGTGAATTGACATGGAGCAACATATTACTCAGTGAAACCAAACACAGGTATTCTTCTGCAGACAGCAGCAACCACAGCTGGGTGGAGACCTGACATAAAGCACCTGGAAGCTGATCTTAATAGCTATAACTAACAATAGTGGGAAAGACAGTTTCTCAAGTAGCTGAATTCCAGACCGTTCAAGGCTCACCTTAAATTGCCCTCTGAAACAAATGCTACCATAAAATCTGTCTGGGTTCATATGTAACACTTTAAAAAGCTATATTTGACAGCTATGTTGTCATAACTGTGAAATACAGACCTCCTTTACTTCAGAGCTGTGAAATATTACTTCTCCTTCCTGCTAGCTGGCAGC
>NW_010541346.1:0-70803 GCF_000687285.1 Phaethon lepturus | reverse complement strand
GGTTCATGAAGTTACCTGAACAGAGCGGTGGAATTACAGCCCTGTCATGCAACAGTTAGCTTTTCAAACATCCGTGAATCTGCATTTTTTTCCCCTGCATCTTTTCTTCTCCCTGTATACTCAGTCAGCCTCTCAACCCACTCTCCTGTTTTTCCTCATACCTCCTCTCCTTTCTTCAGGTGAAATACCACTCCCACCTGATTTTGGAATGCAAATTAGTTTTTCAAAGGCCACCTGATTCTGAAAGTGGTCTGTTTTTCTAAGAGCTTTTTCACAGTGGGTGCGAATGTACTGGTGAAGTCATCTAACATCTTTACAGCCTCCCAGAAAATTATGCCAATGACATTCTGAGCAAGAGCAATATTTTAAAGAAAACTAACAAAAGACTCTGAATCCATGGGAACATTTTCACATACCGTTACCAAAGGCAGCTGTTAATGTTATTGCCGGTAGTCTACTTTTGGCTGCACAGTCTATCCAAGTCCTGCCAATGACATGCCAAGATGCCTCAGCTGACCTTCATCATCTTCAGGACCAAAGACATCTTTATAAGGACATGCGGTCACCTCTTTGCTATCTAAGTGGACTTGGGAGATGAGATAGCCTGTTTAGCAGGAGACCCAGGTGGCATAATAATTCCTGGGAAAATCCTGGAGATTGATGTTCCAAAGGCAGCCAGCTCAACTCCAGTTAAATGAGCTAGCCAGGGCACACGGCCCAAAATATGGCTCTTGCAGAACCAGCTCATGTGTGTCTGTACCACGCTACTCCCACCTGCTCAGATAGCATGTTGCTGAAATCCCAGGAGTTAATTCAGGTGCCTTTGTGCCCATGGAACAATTTACTCACAGATCAGGTTAGTGGAACAGGGCGGGGGGGAAATTGAGTTTTCAACTTAACCCAAAAATAAAACCCCAAAAAACCCACGAGAACTTACTACCTTATGGCCTTCTGAAGACATGAGTTCACTGAGCCTGAGTCTGTGTTTTACATCTCTACACTGGACTCCCCAAATCTTCAAACCAGCAGATTAAAGATTAATATTTTTAATAATAAATCTCAACAACAGTCAAGGAGTACAGTCTGATGAGCACAGGCCCATAATATCCACTTACTACTGCATTTTTATTCTAAAATACTGATTGCGAAGAGACTGAAAATAAAAATCCCATCAACATATATGGCTTATGGTTATCATTACACTGATTAGTTGTTTTCATTTGAGATTTTTGGATATGATTCCCAGTTCCAGCACATAAAATTTTCCATTGAAAGCAGATTTTGGCATTCTTTGCATGAGATACAGTGGTTAGTGTTAACATGCAACCAAAAATTTTATGCAGGCAAATAAACTTACTTCCTTTTCTTTGGGCTCACTTCCAAAACACTGGTTTTAATATATGATGTACAAATGTCCCATAACACTGCTTTATATTAAAAGCATGAGCCAGAAATGTCTTATGAGAACACTTCTTAGGTCAGTATTTTTCATTTGTTATTATTATTCATGCCTACATACCTATATGGAAATATAGAATCACCTACAACATACATAATTTCTTCAGAGTAAAATACTTCAGGATCAAAATTTAGCACGTCCTACTAAATGGCGTGAACATACTCAGAAAGATTTATTCACTTGACTCCTCTTACGAACATCAGTTGCAGAAACATTTTGACCTACTCAAACAACTGAACATGGTAAAAAAAGAACATATGATAGCACAAAGCTGCATCTGCTGAATTTTTTCAGTTAGCACATGTGGATGGACGTTCTTAAGCATCTCAGTGAAGCCAGGCATTCAGATAATGTACAAATCAAAGCCAATCTATCTCACACACTGGAATATACTACACTTTCAATTCTGGCAAATCTGTGTTTTACTACTGTTTTAGAAACAGACTTTCTTCTCCCTCTTCTCTTTGTGAACAAATACACACATCTCACTTCCTTTATAGGATCATTAATGCACTACAACCAGGAGCGTGACTTCAATTTATAGATGAAACAGTATTAGAAGCTCATCCTACCGGCAATCTACTTTGGTTACAAGCCCCATGAAGCTGCGAAGGACTCCTAATCCACCAGGAGGTGGTTGGCTTGCACTGAAGGCCCACGATGATTTAACTATGAATGGTTGGCTTCACTTAGTACATGGATACGCTCCTTGAGGAGCGCTGTAGACATACCTATGCTGTAATAGAGACACCTCTTTGCCAGTGATAATGGCACTTCAAAAAAAAAAAAAGCAATAATATAAGATCCACTCCAAAACTTAAATTGTGCGAAATGTGGGCTTCTCCATTTATCTCTGTTACATAAAAATATTCAAATCTGTGGGTACTACCTACACCTGTTGTAAGTATAACTTAAGACCAAAATAATTTTCACATATATTGAAAAACAAATGGCATTATTACTGTAAGTTTCAATTTCTGTTGGGGTTTGTTTGGTTTTTGTGGGTTTGGCAGAGTTTGGTTGGTTGGTTTTTTTACCTGAACCGCTGTAAGACGATGACGAAGGCGTTCGCCTTGAAAAGCTTTTCACGGCAAGACTCTGACCTCGCTGTTTCCGTCTCCAAGCTGTCCGGCATTTGGAGTCTATGCTTTGCTTGATTCGATACCAGTCAGATTCTGTGATTCCAAATTTATAAAATAGGTGACCTGTAATGAGAGAGAAACAAAAAGGGCTGAAAATTAGCATAAATTCCTATTTTGAGGCAAACGCTAAGATGACAGACACCGTCATGCACACAGGGTAAACAAAGCAGCTCTGAAAATTTTATAACCGTCCTCATGCTTGACACTGCCTAAAGGAATACAATGACATTACAAAAAATGCCAGAGCTCTACAGTGGTGTGATTCCAACAGCTATACACAAAATGAAGTAATCATACATATACACAGTTATGTATTTTAAAATGTCAGCAGTCTATGAAATTTCCTGATCTACACTTCTATCCATGGAAACTGCACTATTACATTCAAGATGTGCAACACTGACCAACATAAGAATCCAGCACTCCAAAGCCAAAATTGGATAAAGCTTTATTTATCACTGATAGTGCCCCACAATACGTCTGCTAAGTAGGAAGACGTAAAAAGCTCTATATAAAAAAAAAAAAAACTCTTGTAAAGCTCAGTTCACAATTCATCAGAATCCAATAAAAATGCAATACAAAATTATAATCTTCTGAAAAATGTTACTACTAGTCATTTAAAGAGCCACATTATGCACTTTCCAGCATTTGGTGCTAAGTTGCCAAACTGATATATAAACACAACATTGACTTGTCAGTTGAACTGAGTATTTTGAAACCAAGTCCCACTGCCAACTTAAACCAGGTTTATTATCGTGTGCAATCTCCACACCTGAAGCGGAAGCCTAGTTATACAAGAAGCAGAGGGAGCAAAAAGACTATTTCAGGTACGACAAGAAATACTTGTTTCAACGTCTGGACAAATGGCTTTAAAGCTGGGAAGGAAACACGTTGTGCATTGTCAGCTGTTTCCAGGTCCTCCTCATATTGCTACAGACTTCTACTGTAAGCCTTAGAGTGGTTTGTTAAAGAATCAACAGTTGAAAGCATTTGACTGTATGTGAAGATAGATTTATAATCTTCATGGCTGCAGAAAAAACACTTGAAAAAGCAAACCCGAAGGTTCAAAATCCATGAATTAAAATAGAACTATCTGAACGTGTAACATCTAAAACTTCAGTACTTCTCAACTTTTCAGATTTAGATGTGCAATATTGCATTTAAAACTCAATTCAAAGCTGTAATATATGCCTTTACTCAACATGACTATGCTTGAAGGACCTCTTAAAATTCTTATGTTCCTTTTGGTATCAGTTTCTTTCCACACCCTGCAAAAGAAAATAAGCTTTTCAACCTACTGGGTTTACAATCTTGCTCTCAGATAGGATCCTGATCCCGTGAAGTACCTGCTTAAGCTGTTGTATAGTCCTACAAAACAGGATAGGATCTGCTCCTGTAAGACAAATTATTTCAAGCCTACAGCCACAAAATTCTAGGTTTGCACAAACTAAGAGCTTCGTACTTTGTATTATAAATGAGCCAAGAGTCCTCAGAAACTGAAATTTGCAGGTTACTGATCTAACATAGTCAAGCAGAGTACTGTATCTCTTAAGTCATCATCATAATTTTTAAACACATTGTTTTCTGATGCTCTGAATTATTTTATTACAGATCTGTTCTAAAAACAATTTGAAATAAAGTAGAGAACATACAGGAGGAAAACACTGGCATCAAAAAGCCAATTCAAAAGCCCCCCCGATTTCTCACTGGCAATTGACAGTCAGCACGTTCCTTAGAGATGCCTTTACAACCTTTACATTATGTCTCCAAAAAGGGGGTGGGAGTAGGAATGGAGGAAAATCGACTGAAATTATCAACTGCTGCTGTGCAACAGTTTCCTTTCCATAGGTGTCAGCAAAAGGAAAGCACATTCTGTACTGTAAATACTGAGACCACATTTCTCAGTGTAATCTATTACTAATATGTGCTACACAGAAAAATGGGTTTATAAATGCTTGCAGTAATGTCCAATAAAAATAGTTATGCTTTAACTCTTTATACGACTTCAGCTGTCAGTACATACAAAAGTACTTGTGTAGTCCTACAGAAAACACAGTCATATGCTCTGTGGTTATTTTGAAAAAATGTCCATATTTCATTCATAAATGCATTTTAATGACTTTCACGTTCTATGCTGCTCTGTTTAGAGAAGTGACTGAAGCAACTGCAGGTCAAAGAAAACTCTCACAGAAAAGCAGTCTAGCTAGGAAATTTAACCATTACAGTATAATCCATGGGATACTGCAGGATGTCACTTAACTCAAAGAGAAATCAAAAGCAATATAAATTATTTGGGACAAGATGGTCTCAGGTGCAGTGAGCTGTTCAAACTAGGAGACCCAAGACCTATAGGTCAAGAGCTTGAGAAAGATTATGGGTGCCAAAGCTGCGATACAAAATGTCCCAGAAATTGCCTTATTGAGGGAAGACAGGAAAAGACCTACTTACTGATCACAGAAGATATCATTTAATCAAGGCGATAAGGCATGGCCATGAAATACTGGACAGAGAGACCACAACCTTCATGGAGAGAACGTGACTACAGAGGAAAGTATGGCACACAGATAACAAGCTAAACAGCGTAGGGTCAAAGAAGATTTTAGGCTACAGACCTAAAACATCAGGCACAGATTTTCAAAGCCAGGCGTGCTTATTTTTTTTCCCTTACTCATGAAATTCCTACTTAACTGTTACAGCAGGCAAAGGCGTAAAACTGCTATAGACGAAACGCCCACTGTTTGCACAGATTTTTACCATAACTGCACACTCAGTCACAGTAACTGCCTGTGCAAATTAGACATGAAAAATTAGCCCTTAAGTACAAAGATAGTTGATATCAAGGTTAAATGAATTTCAGATGTATAAATCTATCCAGTTGTTATTACAATCTAAAATGTTATTCTACGAACAGGTCTTTAGCAACCACATTTCATAACAGTCCACCAATGACTGAAGAAAAATCTAATGCTAACGACAGTGGAGGATTTCTTAAGTAGATAAAAAGTTCACCATAACATTAGAAATAGGATTTACCTGTAGTAGAGAGATACATCCCAAAAACATGTGTAAACAATATTAGAAAACTGAAGCGTGCTGACTTTCTGTTCTCTGTCCATAAATGATCACGTGCAGGAGTGCTTTCAGCTGTCTCATTCTGAGTATGTCAAATACCAAAAGAAGTTAGAAAGGCAGCACTAAAGCAAGATACTGCAAATGAGACATTTAACTTGGGGAAGTCCATATTAGAAAAGACAGAAATACTTCAGTGAGAAGGGATTTGACTTCTTCGGAACATTTGCTAGTCAAAAGCAGCATGAAACATTGTAATTTGTAGGCAGCACAGTATCTATGAGCCACATAACAACCCTGCTAAAAACACATTAAAAATACATTCAGCAATATAATTCAGCACTTTGGCAAAAAGACGAAACTATTTTGGAAGACAGACACACTTATACAAGAAGAATGAAGTAAAGGATTCTGATCATCTAAGGCTGGCTGACTGTTTTTAGCTATCTTTTTATTTAGGAGAATCGATGGCTGCCGGTAACATTCAAAACAAAGGATGTGCTTGTTTTTAAACATTAAGGGCCCAAAGTTTGCTTTCTTTGGGAACCTCACTTCCTAAACAAAGCTTTCTATGAAAACACACCAGAGACTTAACACAGTTATTTAATAAATTGCAAGAGTTTGAGCCATCTCTATAGACCATATAGACCATATATTTCTATAGACATATTAGCAGCAGCTTGGGAGACAAGAAGGTCTGCACAACAAATTCGGAGAGATACGGGCTATTCTGAAATGCGCAAAGAGGAAATCACTTGGGTTTGCAAGCAAGATCCAAAACTGAAATCTTACCAAGCAAAAGCATAGGAGGAAAGCATGTGTGCATCAGGAAAATTAAAGAAGTCAGCTTTAAAAGCCAACAGGTGCATCTTACTAAGGTTTGCCATCCAGATCCTAGATTAGAAACACAGCACATTTTTGCCGAAGTTCCAATAAAACTAAAAAGACGACTGACACAACAAGTTCTAGAATGCTTCGTATGCACCGCAAAAGAAATTTGTGGTTCAAAGGGAAAAAAAAAAGCTTGGAAATGCAGTGATGATGATCGGGTACAAACACAAAGATCGTCAGCAATGATGTCTTAAATGACCACATATTCCCAAACTTTTGGGGCATGTAATGTACAAAATAGGGGGAGAAAGGGTTGGTTTTTTTTAAAATCAGGGATAATTAGAAAGAAAGAAAAACCCATAAGACAATGTTCCTGAGAAAGTAATCCTCTCTTTCTTAAAGGTCAGAAGTCAGTCAGCAGACGAAACAATCCACATAAAACATTAAACTGTAAAGAAATTTAATTAAGAACAAATTGAGGAGGAAGAGAAGACATTTACAATATCAAAACCAGACATGAAATATTCCATCTTGATGCCGCATTCTAAATCAGCCTCCGAAAAAACAAATTTCATGTCAATAGCTTGCATTTGGACATTGCTAAGTTGTGCTGCTTCCTGTTCTCCATGAATACCAGATTTCTTTAGAAAATTGAAAGGTAAATCATTATTTTCATGGACTTGGCAGAGTTCCTTTTGCTGCTGCTTATACTGAGATGGCACAGACTTTCCCTCTGTTGTTGTTACATTTTGAAAGATTAGGGAAAGTGTTACCCCCAGAGAATCTAACAGCCACATGGTATAAAATAAAGATATAGTTGCATTACGTCTGTAATCCAAACAGATTTGGTTAACTGTTCCTTCCATTTCCAAATTCAACATCATTTTTAAACTCTAGAGAAAAAGCAACCGGATGTAATATTCAAAACTGAAATGATTAAACTTACGAATAGAATCTTTTTTTTAATTGACAAGAATATGATGAATATTATGAAAAACAAGGGCTTCAGATTCTGCCTGCACAGAGTCATGAAGAGGGGCGATTATTTGGGGGTTTGGCTAACAAAATGCATTTTTTCACAGAAGGGTCATACATTTGGAGTTTTTATTAAACGAATAGCGTATGACAACAAAATCTGCTGTACTAAATATTGGAACAGGGAAGGAAAAAAATTAAGCACCTCTGAAGTTACTTCTTGCGCCTTCAGGCTTCAATTCTTCAAAAGTAATTATGCTCATGCATTCACCATATTGAAACAATTTTCAAAAGAGTAATTGTTTACTCATTTGACAGCTGGGAGGGGGGAGTATGATCTCTACAGCTGGGAGGCAGCTTGCCTCTCCAAAATTCAGAATTGTTTAGGGTTGGGCAAAGGGATGCAGGAGGGGAGGGCAACATGGTCCTCAGTCAGGGAAAACTCGCCCGGTACAGCCGGTGGGATGGCAGAACCTTGGCAGCTTCTCCAGCGTCACATGCTTGGGAGCGTCAGTCATGTCACCAGATAATCCCTTTCCGTAACACTGTTCTCATCCACAGGCTAAACAACATCCAAAAAAAGAGATGGGGGGGGTGTTAAAAGCACGGAGAGAGGGAAGAGAGAAGGAAAAAACTCAGCTACCAAGCAATTACTCTGCTTTCCATTTTATTTCTACGGTCCCTTTGTTTGACTATTACATTCATACCTTTCCAACAGCTAGAAATTTATAGACTACTAGAGACTAGAGTGTGCACACTTTAGAGTGCAAACTATATTCAGGGGGTACTTACAGACAGCCTCAAGTACAACTGCAAACCTATTCTATTATGCATACCTAAAGAATGATTTACTAAACCTGGGTCAGTAACCAGAAGATCTTAAACAGTCAAATATTAAAATCAAACACTATAAACGTTCTCAAAATCTGAACTTTTTTTAGGAAATTTTCAACTGTCAGTTTTTTTAAGAAAAGAAACACCCTCTTTTCCTAGGTACAGAATATATGGTTAAATAGGATTTCTGTAAGTAAGAATCCACAGAAAACAGATTATTTTATTGTACTCTTCAACTAAGTTATAATATATATTATATAATATATAATTATATATATATAAAAACCTCAAAAGTCCATGTTAATCAGATCCCTTTCCACCTGGACAATAGGAACTCAAGTCTGTACTAGAGATCATATGGAGTCTTAGCTTGGATAATTCTATGACAAAATGCATAATTGCTAATTTTACAACTGCTTTACAAAAAATGCCCAGAAATCGTTTGCCTACAGTAACAAATTACATCTGTCATGACAAGAGATTAAGAAAATTCAAATATCACTATGAACACAATTTAAAAACACAGGCATGTTCGAGGAAACACTCCAGATGTGAAAAACGTCAGTGAGGTCAGTGGTCTTAAGTGTGAGCATGTGATTAAACAATTTAGGGAATAAGGACTAACTTTAAGGACACCAAAAACTGTTTTTTTTCAGGAGTGTATTGCTCATACTGCATAATTCTCCTGGCTTCCAGGTGCCATAATGATGTCAGTGTTATATAAATACACATGTCAGCACATTAAAGAACCAACTCTATACATTGTATTTTCAGACCTTTTACAGGAGAACTGGAACAGAAGTGAGACTGTGCACATAAATTTCTGCAGACTGAACTGACACCAGCCTATCGGCGCCCCATTCCTACTCTGCAAAAACCCAGTAACACGGGTCTTACAACTACCCAGACACCATCTGCCCCAAATTACGACTACTACAAAATTCCCCGAGTTCAAGAATGGGATGGGTTGAGGTAACATCCTATCACTCATTGCTGGCCCTTTAGAATTAAAATCTCCTTTCTAATATACATGGAATCAGCATGAGGATGTTTTAGCCATTTCAAGAAAACTAACAATTTAAAGCAATGTTTTCTCATCTCAGCTCCTAAAATAAGCCAAGTTCAAATCTGTATCGTAGAAATACTTTCTGGGATCAAAGTGTGCATTTTGATGCACCAGCACCAAAGAAAGCCGCGGGAGGTGTTAAACTGCAACCAGTAACTATTTATGAAATGCTAATTACGCTCCTTCGACAATCTGCTGATCACAATTCTATGCAAATAGAACACTAAACCATTTGGAAGAACAGGCAAGAAAGTTTCCCCTCAATAAAGTGAAATTACTCTATCATGTGAGGAAACATTTCAGAAACCAACTTGTTTTAAATATCTACCAAATAGTGTAAAAAGTGTTTGCACATATAAGCTTGTGTCTCAATTAATAGAATTAAGTGAAAGTGAATTATTCACTGCCTCAATCATAACAACTTTGTCAATCTGAAGCTGCAGCTCTGATGATTTAGTGGATGCAGACAGATGGCTGTAACCTCATTCACTTTTCGCATTTATCTCAAGCATACCAGATCAAAAGCCTACTGCAAGAGACCATTCACCTTATACAAGTGATTGCTAGAATTCTTTCTGCTTCGGGTAAAATATGTGGTCCCCAGCATCCAGATAGTTTTTGGTTTGTTTGTTTGTTTGTTAAAATTATGAGAAAGCATTACAACCCAAAAGGCATGATGTTTCTCCTTCTCTGTTCTTGCTCTCTAGAAACATGGACAGAATATCTTGTATTTTAAAAGATTTAAAATATTTTGAAACCAAATGTTACACAAGAAAAGGCAGCACCTTCTTGATGCTTTAATGCAGATCTGGCTCAGATTTCATTCTGGTAACATACTGTTCCTCAAAAGAAATAATAACTGTCTTAGAATCGTCAGAATATTTAACATCTAATTTTATTTTATTAAAAGTTAATTTGTCAGAATTAATATTTATTAATATTTCTTTAGAATATTTGCCTGAATATTTAATTTTGAGCAGATAACAGAACGAGAGGAAATATGAAGTTAAAAATTATTTTAAATGCCCTTGTTCTACAAAGTAAAAGGACCCATAAAGGCCAACAGCACCCTAACAGAAGTTTCAAAAACAAAAATAAAATGAATTAGCATCTCCAGATTGCACCAACATATCCTCTTCCAAAACAGAAGAGCTCCTACATTCAGGCACACCTTACCACTTTCTGGAAAACCAGCCAGTCTGGTTTTATCTATTTTACCAAGAGCAGAACCTGGTTTATTTTGACGCTGCGAGAGACAGCCATAAGCGTGCGAATAATGCCATCTAGCGGAGCGTCACATTGCCCATTCTGGCAAGAAACGACAGCATTTTCCCGTGCGTGTGTACGTTTGCTCCATCTCCCACTCCCTTGCAGCACGCGCCGAGCGCTACAAAAGGTTAGCGGAACTGCGGAAGCAGCGACGCGCTGCGCGCTGGAAGCGAGCAAATTAATCCCTACAGGAGCGGAGTATTTTTGATGTTCCTGGTTGCACACTCGGATTGAAGCGAGTTCCACGCCGTGTGTTACAGCAGTGGCCGTAAGGCATTCTCGTGGGGATCTTTTGATCACTTTTCTCTGATGGTGACAGAATATCAACAGCTGCATCAACATAACTGTTTAATAACTAGAGTATAATTATCCAAAACATGAAGTGTCTAACTCAATAAATGAATCAATCAACCCCACAAGAAAATAATTCTATAAAACCTCTGACTTGGTCTAATCTGAAAAGACTTTGTGTCATCCACCACAGACTTGCCTCAGTTCACAAATTACACGAGGTACTCCGCTACAATGATACCGGACAAGTGACATACATTTGCTTCTAATTTTTTTTCTCCATAAAAAAAAAAAAAAACCACATTGCTTGCTCTGAAAAACATGTTGCAAAAAGCCAAAAAGACACAGCAAATAAAACAAGATACCTTGAAAAAAGTTCTGTGTTTCTTTTCCTCCCAAAATATACATATTCATGCAACATTCGGGTCTCAGTATGAAAGCAAAATTGCATACTTCATATAGCTGTAGCTGTACAGCTAAAAATTGCAGCAGCAGCACTCCATACAGACTGCACAAGCATTTTCATCTGAAATGGCTTTTCATGAAGATTAGGACCTAAAGACTCCAATGCTTGTTTGACTTACCCAGCCACTGACAATCTCCTTCTGAATAAAATACCTAACGTGCTCCTAATAACCATTACCTTCTTTTTGCATAATAAAAGTGTACCTATGGGATACCATGCTTTTAAGTCTTCAGTTAACTTTGCCTTTTAGTTTTGCACATTCAAAATGTCAGAGCATTCATTTATGATCACAGTCAGCAAGCAAAGATCTTGCTATTTCTTTTACTTGCTGGGAGAAACTATCCCACGAGGTTTATCAGACATCATTCTGTTTTGGAATGGAACATACCTAAGTATGTGATGTGTTTATTGCCAAAGGATCAACTTACTTTTTGAAATCAGTATCTGATGCTCAAAAACAAATGGAATCACCTAAATTTAGGCAAAAACGCTTGATCAAAATAAATTCTCCCGATCTTAAGGAGCCGCTGCCAAAAATGACCTGATGTGCGGTTATTGATAGCCACGATTTTACAGAGAAGTTGAGTAAACAGCTGTTTGTCTTTTACACAGCAGCACAATGTGATCTGACAGAACCAGCAGCAGAACCGATGGAAAAAGGAGGGTTGTTGCTTTAACCACCCCCTTCCCGAGACATCCCGTTACATAAGCCCTCGCCGCAGTGCCGCGGGAGCCCATCTGGATGGCAAACACCGCCACACGTGCCGCCAAGAAAAACTCACTTATGAATCAACAACGAAAATTTCTCCCCTTCCGAAGGAGCTTGTGGGTTTGGAACGGACTGGCACGACAGAAACCTGAACGCTGCGGGAATTTATTTACATTTTACTTGCAGTCAGCTTGAGGCATCTCCTCACTTCACTTTTTAACCCTTGTGAAATGGAGAAAAGAAAGTTCAAAGCCAGGAAAGGAAAAGCTATGCAACTTTCTGGAATTCCATTTACGATATTTTCTGAAGTCACAGCTCTCCTTGCATGCAGCAATGTGTTTTCCAGATGAATGTACATTATTTTTGCACCCATCAATCTGTGTTTGGTAGCTGAGCGGCTTTTCCTCTCAAAATGTCAGGGAATACTTTCAAATACTTTCTTAGGCTCTTCATGTCTTCTAAAAACACACTGTAGAAGTTAAATTTTGTTATTTATAGGCCTTTAATAGTAAAGAAAATATTTCTTGTCTCAAGTCCATTGAAAGTTCATTAGGATATTTTATTTATGCAGGGACTGAGCCTGAGTGATACTGGGTAACTGCCAGCCTCCTCTACAGATGGTGAGAGTAAAGCATGCTCTGCATCCTTCTGAATCAGGGCCTAAAGGAACACCACCGCTGCACACTGGAGTAACTACCCTGCAGACAGTCATAACACTGGAGGAGTTCCATGAATGGAGAGATCAGTCCAAAGAAAACAGAGATTAATACAACCATGACACAAAGAGTCCTCTATTTCACTTGTAACTTCATAGCTCAGATGGATCTGCAGTATTGATAAAGATGATCCTCGGACATCACATTCAACACATTGATTATAAATGGTCCGATACTTCTTGCCCACATCAGGGTTTGGGGCTTGTTCAAACGTATGTCATGACTTCTGAAAACCAAGCAAGACTCCCTTGATTTTCATTAGGAAAAAAACCTGCACTCATTCAACTAACTAAGTTATCATATTTCTAGCAGTAACTTCCCCAATGAGCACATCCTTCTTACAAATTACACAGCTTGCCCCTTGTTTCGTTATACACTCCTGAAGGAACATTTAAACTCACTGAGAAAATTGCTTTTATGCTCACAAACTTATCTGAATATTTTTAGCTGCCTCTCAAGAAGTGAGGACTAGCACACTTCAACACATGCTTCAAGTAAGTCTGGCCAAAGCAAAACAGTATTGACAGGATGGAACAACTGTGCATCGGCTGGAAAGAGATGGTCCAAGTGACCTAATGCATTCGTTTTCTCCTCTCTTTAGAGCCTACAAACTCACAAATGCTTGACAGCACATCACGCACAATCAAGTCACATGCAATCACAGTTGCGACTGACAGGCTAAGCAGCTGCTTATGTTCAAGAATGGGAAATTAAATTCATCGCTTGTATAATGCAAGAACAACAAGAGAAGTGTGAGAAGGAGAGGGAAAACACACTGCCAACAATTTATTTTATTTCCCAAAATTGCTGCATTTATTTCAGTTTATTAAACAGTAACTGGCCAGGAAAGTAACTGAAATAAACATAAGTGCCCAGGAAAGAAGAAAACAACAGCCAGCATTAAATTACAGTGCTTACATAAAGTCAGTAAGCAAGTGCCAGCACTGATGCCATTTATGAGAACTGCGGTGCTGAGATAAACTCAATGGGTTCTCACATTATCTTCTTGCCTAGCCTCAAAAGAGGTTATCACTTCCCTCCATGTGGCAGCATTTAATTGATTCACAAAGCAGCAGCTATTTGGAACTGAAGCCAGACTTTTGCAGCTCTGAGGAAGACAACACGTTTGCAAAAAGCAGCATCGCTGCATCACAAGGCCTTTCCCGAGGGTGCTGTACAAAAAAAAAAATTAATGCTTTTTGGATATGAGAAAAGCACAACAGAAATGCTTTCTTTCACTTCTTTCCATTTAAAGATGTGCTGAATTCTCAGATTTCACTTCTCACTCTCTCCTGCAGTTCAACACCTCTGCAAACTCTCCCTCCTCTCTTCCCAAGTTCTGCCCCTAACAACAGTCACCACTCTTCTCATGGACTTCAGAATGAACCACAATGCAGGGAGGTGGTCCACTTGGTAAGATTCAGAGAAGAAGTTTTGAATAGCACACAGCTCAGGAGAACCTGCTTCAACTCCTCCATCTACCACAGGCATGATGCTGCAGAGTTGGGCAAATTCTTGTCTACTTGTACTTAACCCTTCAAACTGTAAAATTAAGTTTGTCCTACCTCTAAGCCATGATCTGGCAGTTGAGGAGAAATGCACTACAGCATCTGGTAACACCACAGTCCTCAAAGGAACAGGCTTAAGCGAATTTTTATTTCCAAAGAGCTACAGTTCATGGTATTTGTTACTAGGAGAAGAAAATGTTGGCAAAAAGTACTTCCAGGGACCACAAGATTAGCTCATCCATGCAGATACAAACCACACAACTTCTTTTCAGACTACTATAGCTTGGAAGATTAGTTAATGTCCTATATAATGAAGAAACAGAAGCATGGGTTAAACAGAAAACATCAGAGACCCTCAACAAATTACTAGCTTGAGCACTACCACTAGCCATTCCTCTTCCCCCCAAACCTCCAGAGTATCCAGAGCATGACTGATTCTTGAGTTAACCAGTCTGTCAAGCAGGATGGACTGAAACAACAAAGAGCAATGTAATCGCAACAATCTAAGTTACAGAAATTCAATTTTTAGTGCTGATGAAATATTAAAGAGATAGGACAAAATGCCAATTTTAAAAAGTTTGAATTTTTCTTGAAGTTCTCCAATAGTCTCCTGATGGAATCCAAGGTCTAGATGGATGTCTACAATTGCTGATAACCAAGACTTGTAGCGATCTCTGCTGCATCTAGGTGTAACACTGTTTTAAAAGATTGTATATACACTATACACTGTGACAGTTAGTGACTAGTACAATATTCAGAAATGAGACACATGAAGCCCAGAATTAAAAACAGGAAATGAAAGGAAGAGAGAGAGAGAGCGCAAAAAAATATACAAAGCTTAGGAAGGACAAAAAGAGATAAAAGAAAAAGATGTGTATAGTTTATAAAAATGCAGCAACAAAAAAGGCTTTTTTAAAGTGGAAAAATGAATAAAACCCAGAAAATACTAAATACATTCTGTATTTATAGCGTAACATTCAGTAACTAATGTTTATTTATATAAAACATTCTACATAACAGCAACAGTCTGCAATATCTCATAAAACAGATCCACGGGTGAGAAACACTAGAGCTAACAGTTTGTCTGTAAGAAGCAACTTACTACCCTTCCTCCAGTATTTAAAGGCATGAGAACGCTCAAGACAGAAGTGTGGTATAATAGTTGTTTATCCTGCATTGCTGTTAAGATCAAAATCTTCATTAAAAGCAAATGAGAAGCTGAAACAGTAGTGACTTCCTGCGATCTGCAGATCTTACATGACACGAGCTACAAGTTGCTTACGCTGGCACAACCTGCATTATGTTTGGGTTCCGTGCATGAATGTATTTACACACATACACTGATCTCACTGACATACATTACACAATCAAGGAGTCAAATGTGTTTCCTATTAAGCGAATGTGGGTGGTCTGCTCCTCAAGCTGTATTGTGTCAATGAATTTGTAAAGAGTACCGTGCTTAATTCTGTTTGAACAGCCCTCTGAAGAGGACATAGCTACATTTCACTTTTCGATCAACATGTATCAACATCTCGTTCAACCAGTACAGTAGAAAGGTGGTCCCATCTTTACTGGAAGCAATATTATGACACAATAGAGACACCAAGCTTGAGGCTTTCACAGAAATGATACACTAACAACATTACACACAGAGGAAATAACTAATGTTAATTTGTTTTCATTTAATTACTTAGATTATTTTAAAGAATAAGAACTACTGAGAAATCCTCTCTCAATTTTTTCCAAGACAACATGTAAAAATCATCCTTTGTGTTGTAAAGCTTCTTATAAATGCAAAAATCTGAATTTGGAAATCTGTTTTTTTCAAGCTCATTTGTGAGGACTGCTATAAAATGTCAAGAGCTAAACCTGTATTTTTTGTTACAAAAACAAAATTACAACTGCGGATGTTCTTATATCGTATTTCACCAGAAAATGTCTACATTTCTAGTAGGTCTGAAGTAATGAGCTACTTAATGACATATAGTGTGTTTAAGTCATTTTGGTTTCTTGCCCAAAAACTCTTTTCAATACCGCTGCCATCCCACAAGCAAATTTATACCACAAGTGAAAATTTATACTTCCAAAGATAAACTTTCATCTCTCTTGCGGTAAACCTTATGCAGTGTATGAAGAATTTTTTATAAACATACATCTCTTAATTTTCTATAGTTTCTGCATATTATACAAAATATTCTCTCTATTAAATACAGAGTTGGTTGTTTTCTTTTTCTTTTAGGGAAAAAAAGGAAGGAATAGCTTTCCACTGACAAACTTTAAGAAACTTGAAACAAAAGGAAAAATAAAATCCATTACATTGGCTTGAGCTTTTCTAGATATGATTGGCAAATGCGAGGCTGATGACATTAGATTTTTCATTTAAGTTTAAAATAATGCATCAAAGTATTACTGCTCAGAGCAGAAGCAAACCACACTGTTAGGACAACAACCTAATTTAGTTCCCATGCTAGTGCTGCACTCAGGGTTTTTTGGTGGATTTTTATGGAACACTTCATCCATAGAATCAGATAGTCTGTGGACTGGTAAAGCAAAGTGGATATGGCATAGCAGGGCTCTTCCCAGTACCTCTCTGACAAATGTCAGGGATGAAATCATGGCACAGCTGAACCCAACAGGAGTTCTGCCACTGAACTGAATGTGGCCAGAATCTCATCCTCAGACGTATGAGTTATCCATATGCTCACTCACATCAGAGAGGATTCATAAACAGGCTACTGAAATAAAATTTCATTTCAACTTAATTATTTGCAGTGATGACAGATTATTATGTGAAATCATCATTTCTGGACCAATGTTGTTATTAAATTTGCTGTTTCATCAAGTTTACATATATTTTCTTCATTTGTCGCCACAGGATTCTTTGTCATAGCTTAATACAAATCTCAATAGCCATTAACATTTAGGTACCCAAAAAAGTAAACTCTGGTCAGATTCACACAGGGTGCCTTTTTTCCATAAGGCATACACAATCCCTAGTTTTTTATGGACTGGTTCCCAAGAGAAAGCAACACGCTAGTCGAACCAAAGAAGAAATAAAGATATGTTTGAGATACCTGGATCCCAAACCTTGAGAACCACACTTACGACATCAAAGACACGACAGTGGTTTCTGTTGCCCATCATTCAGAATGCTGCTGCTTATGATCCACTGCTGTTACATTTCTGCCACTGCAGACCTTTTCCAACTGCAGGGATCACTTCTATAATCCAATTTCTTTATGGTCAGAATGCCTCATATAAATGACAATCCCTAGCTTGAGCATTCAGTCACATGAGCACATTCCTGCCCCACGCTCACTTTTTCAAAAACCTGTTCTTCCTACTCAAATAGTTATAAGCTCACTCGTTTGACTTGTGCTCACAGATTTAAGCGATGGGGAAAAGGTCTGCTACTGCTTGCTTTAATATTGGAGAAAGATTAATTCCTTCATGTTTCTAAAAAGTATTGTCAACAAAAATCTAAGTTTTAAAAACACAATGGAACGAGATAATTTACATTTATGAGATTAATAGATAAAAATGTTTTGGAGATTAAAATTACTTTGAATCATAATCTCCCTTAAAAATACA
The DNA here is from genome assembly GCF_000687285.1 of Phaethon lepturus. Lineage (NCBI taxonomy): Eukaryota > Metazoa > Chordata > Aves > Phaethontiformes > Phaethontidae > Phaethon > Phaethon lepturus. Next base: position 52,877 of record NW_010541346.1, on the reverse strand, counting down.
TATTTAATATATTCACAGTAGAAGCCTGAAGTCTTCTGCCTCAGGTATGTAACGAGACAAAAACTGGCCTAATACAGCAAACTGAGTGGGTTAGTTTTGCCTATCAATTTCCCCGAGATAGCCAGAAAATTACTAGAAACAAAAGCAGGTCAATAGGACTGTACTTCCTCAGCTCAGTTCAGTGTAAAGAAAGCACAGCGGTCTCATCATCAAACATTCATCACATTTTCTTCCATGTAACTATCAAACATATTGCCCTAACAGAAGCATAAAAACAAAACATCAAATTCTTCAAACACCATTCAAAATAAGCTCTCTCTGGCTATGTTCTTAAGCCTTACTTGGCATTTCAAATTGGCAATTGCATACAAAACACTCTAGCATAACAAATTATTCCCACTCTACTAATCCATTGGTGACCTACATAAGACGTGAGCATAAAGAATCTTTTAAGCAGTGCGATCTACTGGTATATTAACATCTAGTTCCGTTACTAAAGTTGGTCATTTTTAGACTCTCTCTTCATTCCACACTAACATTTAAATTTGTTTCCTCTTTACATGCATAGCAAAGGTATCACAAAAGAGCTTGGCTGCTTGTGTCAGATGCTTGGCTGTTAGAAAGGCCTTCATCTACCTCCTCTACTGAAAATATTTACACCGTAGTGCATGGAACAGACTTGGCTATCCTCCTTGTATTCACTGAGTAACCCTCTACTAGAAGTCACCATATCAGAACAAGATGCACATGTCCAGTTTCTTCTTTTCTAACTAGTGGCTACGCCTACTATATTCTATATGCAAAACACATTCGATTCCTTTTAAATTGACAAAAATTGCCTCTTCGATGTAACTAATATCCGTTCATTACTGAAGAATAGATTTAATAACCAAAAGAGTCATGCACACTGGAGCAGACAGAAGTGCATTAGCATCATATGCATTCCTGTCGTGAATCCACAGACTTTATGACACTTAATCTCTCCTTTAGTAAAGACTGCACATTTCTTCCGTCTCAACATCAGCAAGTCTTTTGAAATAATACACATAAGTTTTGAACAATTGAATAATATTTAAGTTTGTAATTTGTTTTATTATTTGTTCCATTATCTGGAGAAAGCAATATTTCTCTGATATTTACTACACTTGGTGCACTCACAGCTGGTAGTTGCAATGAAATATGAATTCAGATTTCAAGATTGAGGAATTTCTGGTGAACACCCACAACAAACTAAACCAAACCAGCCCATTAGGATTCCTTCATAAACAAAAGCTAACAAAACATCTGTCTGGCAACAATACATACCCCATTCTTACAAAACGTAGTTTAACTGTAACTAGCAGACAGTTTCTGCCTTTTCTACACAGCATAAATTCAAAAGTTTCAGTATCATACTCACAGCGAATCCCATAAATCATGAGAGGATCAAGTTGCTTCTTCCCATGCTTCCCCTGGCCCGAAAGGTTGGAGATGGCCTGAATTTCCCGATGAAAGAGATAATCAAGCAACGTCAGGGCCATCTTCTCGGCTGTGCGGCAGTTTGTGCTGATGTGCAGCATGTCAGCAGGGGTGATGGGGCAACGGACTCGCATCTCAGGATTATTTTCATCTCCGAGCCATGTCCCATTGGGGTAATCCTCTAAAGAAAGGAAAAAAAAAAAAAAAAAGAGAGATTGTGGAAATCCTAATTGTGGCACAGAATTAAACAGTCAGGTTCAAGTTACAGTCAACACTTCTTAGGTTATCATGAGCTCTTCCAGTTTTCTTCATAGTCCCCACAAACTTCTTTAAAATTTAGCATGACTAATAGGCTCACAAGACTTACTACAGATAAAAAGTAAATCAAATCAAATCCACATCAACAGTGACCAAAAGTTATTGCCATTAATGTTCTGGCCTACACGAGGAACCAGTGCAGTTAGTCCAGTTGTCTAACTCACTCTCAGATATCTTTTTAAAGTGTCTCATATTAGAGGCCAATAGCTGAAAGAGCATACTATATTCACAGTGTTCTCATTCATCAAGTTAGTCATCCCCTAAAAATGAAGATTACTGCAACCCCATAATATTCTTAAAGTACAGCTAATTTCAAGAAGCTAACAGCTTTGAACCAAAGCATTTTCCCCAAAAGCATCAGATTAAAACAAGTCTAAGCACGATTATAAATTTACAAAATTATAATCAATGGTGAGTAGTAATTTATTTAATCTCTTAAAAAGAGTATTTCAAGCAATGACAATCATCCAAAATGTAGCCAGAGTTCCCAATCAAAATCTTGGTCTTTCTTCAAATTTACTGGCCAGTAGTCTACATTATTTCCTAAACCCAGAGTTTACCAAGGAACAGGCCCAGCATAAAGATAATGAATCAATCGCTCATCTGCCAAGTGCATCTTCCCTTCTATTCAAGGTCATCAGCAGCAGAACTATACCTAACTTCTCTTGTGTATACACACAAACATTTTTTTATATATAAAGAAGTTTTCTGTTTTCTGTCTCAGCCTCTCAGTTGGGGATGGGGGGGGCGGGGGGAAGGCAGAACTATTCGTTTTAAGAGGAATACTAAGAACTCGCTGGAAATTAATCTCTGCAGACAATGCCAAAAGTTACTGGATTCAAGAATAACCAGAAACTAGAACAGAGCTCATAAGGGTGACCAATCCCTACTGAAGTGGAGGGTACAACACAGGACCTAGGATGAGACTACTGTTCCAGATAAAAACAAAATTTCCAGTACAAATCTTGACAATGCTAATAGGAACTGGATAGAACAACATTCCAGTACTAATTCAACCTTCACTGACACAGACCATTTGGATTTGATTTCTATGCTTGCTTAACTTTGTGGAGCAAAACAAAGCTTCCTGACTTAGGAGTCACTCAGCTCTTCCATACTTTATAGTATTTCATTGTTATTTCACACACTTTCAGAACAGTAAAAATGTGAACAAAGTCATTCAATTACATGATTTATCTTCCATTAAATGCCTTTAAAATAGAATTTCATGGTATACACAAAGTCACAAATTCCCATTTTCCATAACCTTTCTAATCACAAAATAGGCTGATGGAGTTCAGACAGATGAGCAGCTGACCTCCTCTTCTCATTGAACAGGACTCCGGACCAAGCAGCATCTTTATTTCCAAGTACTGGCACAGGTTAAGCAGCCTGCATTTTACTAGACTACAAGCCAAAAGTATGCAATATAATATAACATAAAAGCAAGTCAAACACTAAAAAACACTTTTCCAACATGACCTTTGGGTTGAGTCATACCACAAGTCAGATGCAAGTTTATTGCAATGAATAATGACAGTATGAAGCAAACCTTAGATTATGCAATACCGATATATCATTATGAACATGAGATTACCAACTATAATAATTTGTAAGGACAAACGTTTATTGCTGATGTATGTAGGAGCTAGTCCCGCAAACTTTTTTTCTGTTGAAACTAGAACTTAATGCTCTGAATATATTTTTATACACTCACCATTTTTTTAAATATACATTTTATTTGAACCTTACTTTTTATCCTGAACTATGTAATCGGGCACACTAGCTGTTTTCTGCTCACAGTACCAGGTGCCATCTGAAAAATAAGGTGGTTCAGATTAATTATGACTTGTTTTGAATGCCACTGTGTCTGGCCTCACCACAAGTCTGGTTAACATTATCAGGGAAAACAACAGTCTGTTCCTGAAGATAAATTGACTGCTTTATAAAAATTTGGGCAAAGTGGGCAAAGCAAAAACACCTCCGGATAAATGTGTAAGTTTTTCAAAGAAATTCTAGGAAGCCCGAGTTAATGATTCTACATCCTATCAAAACCTTACTGCCTTAACAGTTCACAGAATTACTGTTAGAGTTATTAATACTTATGGAACACCTTTCACCTGAAGTCTTGTTTAACAAATGCTATCAACCTACATGAACCAAAGATTTTTTTCAAATTACAAGATACTCTTTTTTTTTTTTGTACTGGCACAGAGTCTAGAACATACTGTTTTTACCACGTGCAACTGTTCTTTTATTTATTCTTTTACAGCCTGGAAAAAAGACGCTATCTTGTTATTCTGACCTACGAACACATGCTCCACATTAAATTATCTCTGGCATTTTCCTCCTGCTTTAAAAACTTCAACAGAAAGGGAATTTGCTTTATAATCATTTTGCATTAAGAGGAACTTGCATGACTAAAGTTAAACATGACTCTACTGTCTCACTGCAGCTACTTGAGGGCACAAAAGTTAAACTATTCCTTATCGTATATAAAAATAATTCCTACCGGCCTGCCAACACTTCTGGCACTTTGCATACAGCAAATATGATGAGACTGGCACACAAAAAAAACTGGTGAAAAGAGGAAGTATAGTGCCAGTTATGAGGGAGGCAGAACTGCTCTGAACAAGTGATGTGGTATGGGAGAAGACAGACTGAATAAGGAAACAGAAAAAAGACTGGGAGTTTGATGGAGTTCTCTCTGAACAATTCAGTACATAAACACTATTGATTAAAGCTGCGTTATTGGAAGCTGCTAGCACTCCAACATCCTTTTATGCTTACTGAAATGGTTCTTTACGTGTATTATCAGGCATTATACAGAATATCTAGATGGAATCTAGATGAGTCAGTTATTTAGTACATACGTTGCAACAGCCAGACACCTAGTCAGGACTCCACCAGGCACTGTACAACCACACACAGCTGCTTCTATTCCTTAAAGGCTACCAAAACACAAACAACATCTGAAGGGTTGGGGAGGAAGAATATGGTCAAAGAACGCGCTTTTCTTAAAAATAATGCAGCATAAATGCACACACTCATCTGGAACTCAATCACACACCTTTTTTGGTTTGTCCTGAAATATTTTTCTTTTGTTAATTTTCCTAACGGCCTTGCTGTATTTTGAAAGCATTTTGAGTGCTATCTGGAAAGGTACTTCCTTGCATCTCTTTACACCAAATATTGTATCAGAGAAGTGGCTCTTGATCATTTCAACTTTCATTGTTAAAAGTCCTGACATTTTTATCTGATTTCCTCTCTGTACTCAGAAGCTCATTTCAATGACACACAGGCTAATTTCTAGCTCCTCTTCAATGTTTTTTTAAGATCAAAAAATTTGCCTTTATCTCCACTCTACCGAACCTAGAACTAGTTTGCTTTTCAACACGGTTTTCAAATCTTTTTTACTGTATTAAGTCCATTTCTTTTATCTCACAACACAGCTGACCATTCCTCTATTTCGGCAGGCACATGCGAGAAGACAAGAGGCGGCTGGGGCTGCGACGCAAACAAGCATTTCTAAGGAAAGAGGATGAACGAGTTTAAAGGTTAGTATGAAGAAAACCGATGTCAAGAGAACAAACACCAGACAAGAGTCGTTGTGCCTTTCAGACTCGTTCTCGACACGTGTATGTGTTTTCTCACCCAGGGAGATGACAGAGACTTAACCATTACTCATATCTTTCCATTGGGACACACTCCCCAGGTTTGAAACTTGAGCCTTAGCAGAAAGACCAGAAGTAAAGCTAGGCTCTGCTCTCTCGCTAGGTGCTGTCAATCACTCCTTTAAAACACGGGAAAACAAAAAGGAAACACCTGCCCACATAACCACTTGGATTAACACGTTCCATTATTCTGAGTAGATGTGTTTATTTTACTAACTGGGCTGGGTGCAAACCTGGCATTTGCAGCAGAGAAAAATGACTAGTAGCTGCAATACAAAGGCAGAAAGATGAATTAACCTTAAAAAAAACCCCAAACCCCCAAATCCTGACCTACAAAAATAAACCCCCATTTCTAGATAAATTAAATAGTATTTCGGCTGATGTGTGGAAAATTCAATGTCATCTTTTATAATAATCTTCTGCCCGTTATCCCAAGTCCTTTGGCCCTGCAAGAGTTCACAGGGGTACTGATTAACTGACAGACTACAGAGTACTGACTTTATTAACTACAATCATGAAATATAAGGAACAGAATGACAATCAGGCTATAAGTTAACCTATAAATCTAGCAATGTGATCTAGCAATGTGGACATAGAAAGCTATGTTCACCAAAAACTCCTCCCGCCACAAAAAGCAGTCGAGACGCTGGGAGTTCTGGCAAAAGGAGGCGTACAACACACACACCCACGGACATCAGAAACCCTGGACACAGAACTGGAGTTTTTCGCCTAACTATTCTCGTGGTGAAAAAAAGGTTTAATCTCCACGTAAATATAAAAGAAAGACAGCCAGAAGAGTCTCGTGCTCCAAGTATAATCTTCTGTACAGCACAAAGGATTTGGCTAACAGAGACACAGTTCCAGTTAACTTCTAAGCCCTACTGTTAGAGGACTGGTACACTATACAAGATATTCTGAAAATATATCCTGCACTCTCCTGCACTCCTGGCTTTCTTCAGTTGTCAGACAGACAACATACAGCACAAAAGAACATATATGGGCACGTAGTACCAAAGCATACTTGTCTCAGCAAATACTGTGGTGTGCACAGAAGTCTCAGCATAAGATCAGCGAGATTACTAGTTTGTTAAAAATAAGGCCAGTTTTAGTACATAGTTAAATCCATGAGAGAAAGAGGAGATACGCTTCCTGTATGACTCATGGAAGGCCAAGGAATTTATTCAACGGAAGTAGAAACTGAGGACTATGCTATCATCTGCAATTTAAAACTATCAACTAAAATAAAAATCCAGATAAAATTGAGAAAATTGAATTCTGTGGACTTAGACGGCTTCTTAAACCCTTAGAAAATATGTTTTTATGTCAGAAAATCAGACTTCTGATTTAAATTTTGCCCACTTTCATGTTTACTGTGTCTTTGTTATATTTAACTTTACATAGACCAGACTGTTAATTCCAAACATCACTGCGACAGATACCTGGAAGAAACCATTGTTCATTTGTTTGCTCCCAATAATTAAAAAAAAAAAAAAAAAAAAGGCAATTCAGTTTCTACCACTTTCTTTGGCTTTAACAAATCACTGAAACCGTTGAAGTCTCATCAGGGACTTCACATCAGCTAGATATAATATTAAGGTATAAAAAGGTTGCTATTTTAAAGTTCTTTCTCGCTGTCTGTATCTGGTCATAAGGAGCTTGGCAGGAAAAGCAAAATGCTGCAAATGATCATATAACATGTGAGATTTAATCTTGCAGTGAACTGGAAAATCCTGTGGACAGATAAGTCTGGGCCACGTACAAATAGCTGCTTGAATTCACATCTGGAACACAAATTCTGAACACTATTTAATACTACTACTGTAAATTGACTGTTTCAGATGCAAAGTTTTAGAGACAATATGTGACTAAACAATTTTCTTTGGAAAAATATTATTCATCCTTTAATTAACACACTATGTAGACCAGTTTTCCCTTATCGCCTCAAAAAAAAATGCATGCTTACATTTCTAATTCTGTATTTTTGATAGTCTTAAAAGGCAGTAAAAGGGATGCAGAGAAAGCAGATATGATACAAAGCTATCATATATGGTGCCAAACATCGTATGTCAGTGTATCAAGTGTAAAGTTCACCGAACCAAATTCTAAATCAATGGATCTTGCCATTTTATTTATATCACTCAAAAACAGCTTTCATGGAGCTCTGTTCAAGAGCATTTCACATACTTGGGAAGGACAGTGTGTTTGTTTCTTAGCAATTTCAAAGTCTTGGCTTTGGCATAGACATTTTAAAAAATATCTGCTTTTAAAGCAGCATAGTAATGCTGAATGGGACATTCTTATACCACAAAGATGAAAGGTCCTGGGGTTTTTTTTCCTTCCATATTAAAAATAGGACAGTAACTCTATTGTGAAAGACTTAAAAGGACAAAATAATGTGCATTAAATGTTTTAGGAACAGATGCTCCTCTTGTTTGTACAGTAAGTCACAGATTAAATATTTTAAATGTTACCATATACTAAATGTGTAAGAACAGTATTATTATAATATTCCTTACATTTTGAAGTCCTTGTATCTTGAAAGCAATATCTCGTATTAAGCAAAATAATGATCTCATATCTCCTAGAAAAGTGTGCAAGTATAGAAGAATTACAGCGCCTTTAGATAGCTTATTCTTTAGTTGAACAGTAAGTATTCAACGTTTGAGCTTTGCTGAGCTAAATGGAAGCAGCTGCTTAAGTCAATATTTTTTAATGTACATAAGCTGCATAAAAAAGCAAATTCTGTTTTTACCAATATTCTAATGTTAAATTTTGAAGGGCAAATTCCTGTAAAGTTTTTAAAAATAAAATTCAACACCTTCAGAGGAAACACAAAATTGCCTGAAAGCAGCGAAAGTAGTTTATCAAAACCATTAGTAAATATATTTGGATGTTATTTATTCTTTGCTTTCTGCTGTTTGCACATTTTTTGGTAAAACAGTACTTAAAAATGTAAAATTCTGAAACCACTATTTAGTGGTTTTTATTTTAGCTCAAGGCTTATCAGAAAGAGTTCTTTATGAACTAAGTGTGATCTTTTGCACGTTAATTCCAAGCAGTTTACCCAACAAATGACAAATCGCAAGTAAGCAACACCCCCTTTTTGACTGTTTCCTATAAATCCAAGAGTGTAACACTCTTAAATCAGAATCTAGTGTTGCAGAAGGTACTATGTAAGTACAGAACAAATACAAGATCCTTACCCAGCAATTTTACAATCCAAGAATGAGGCAGGAGTCAATAGGTGGATCATAGTGAGGAAGGCAGGTGACAACACATTGAGGTGGTAGGCATCACCAGTATAAAGAGTACCTTAAAGTATTTTTAAAAAGCTATCTTAACTATGGCTAAGTTTTATGTAAACACCATGAAAAAGGACAATTTTATGAGTGAGTATTACGGATGGTCATGTATATATAGTTACGAGGATCTCCTCCCAAGAAAGTACAAGAAAGCATAAAAGTCTCTGTGAAAATATTACAAGCCAGGAAACCTGTCACCTATGGCCAAGGCAGTCAGAGCAACTCTAAACAGTGACTGCGAGATGGCAAAGGACAAGGTCTTCCTTTGTAACAAGGGTGCCATGGAGTAGTGAAAGGGATGCAAGGAGAAGATGATTGGGTTAAAAAGACAAGTTTGGAAGATGGTATTTGTAACAACTTTCTGAATACAAGGCCAGAGAGCAGTCCTTACAGTAAATAAGATGGGATGTAACTGGAACCTAGACAAAAGTGTGTTATTTTCATCTCAGATGTTATCTATTAAGAACATAAAAGGCTGCTTTTAAGTGTTGATCATTTGAAAATCTACACACCATTCTTACCAAAACTTATTTGTTCGTAGTTACTGCAACTTGCTTTTCTTCATCTAATGCTAAAACTCTTCAGTTAAAAAGTTTAGACAAATATATTTGAGAATGTCAGAATATTTTTAAACAGATTTGTGGTGAGCATGAAAGTGCATGCAGTTGCCAGGTTATAGCTTAGTCAATTGAAAACCAACCCTTGACAGGATTACAACCACATACCAGTAGTAGAGAATTCATTAAAGTCAGAAAACAATATAGGTATTTAATATCAGAGGTTTAAAACTTCTGTAATTTAAAACTAGTATGGATCTAATGTTCTTCACAGTATTACTTTTTGCAGTGGCAGGCAAAATCCAAAAGAATGCAACAATATTAGGATGAAAGTGTTCATGAACAGAGACTATACATGAGGCCTTACTTGCCCCATAATCAGCTAGTACCAATATCTTCAGAGATATGAAGACCTAAAGAATCAATTCGCAAAATAAGTTCTGTGCAAGAAGGACACTAAACATCAGCTGTAGCATTTTTGGCTGGTGAAATCCAACTCATAGGCTACAGACTATGTACAAGAATTCTAGAAAGCACAGAAAAACAGCCTCCTGAAAAACAACTTAACAGTCTAAACTTTCCTTATATTACAGAGTCACAGAATCATTAAGGTTGGAAAAGACCTTTAAGATCATCAAGTCCAACCATCAACCCAACACCACCATGCCCACTAAACCATGTCCTGAAGTGCCACGTGTATATGTTTTTTTGAACGCTTCTAGTGATGATTACCACCCTGAAAGTGTAAGAAGGTACAATATCTGAAAACTGAAGAGGAAAATAGAATACTGTTATCACATCATGTAGCACACAAGCTTGCACGTAACTATTAAAAAAAAATTTCAGCGTGTTCAGTATATAAAACTTTATAGCTCTCCCACTCCAAAGCTATATCAGAGAAAACAGTAAAATCTCTTCCTGTGCTGTCTATACTTTGCATAATACACTGAACTGTACAAAGTTGGAGGGTGCCCATGACATTTAAGTCGCACTATTCTGCACAGCTTCAATACACCTGAGAAGTATCAACTCCATTCCAATCACAGCTGAACAGATGGATAAAAGTCACTGCATTGTAAACCATTTAACACACACACACACAGAGCAACTAAATCCTCACAAACACAAATGGACAAACAAGTTTTTGGTAACAGTTCCTGAAGATCTACAACAGTTCATCACAAAAACAACATGTACATAGATACCAAGCCCAAATGATGATGTTTCAAAAATGTTCTTCATTAATCAATTGCTCATCAGTTTTAAACCTAATTAGAAAGTTCAAGATTAAAAAAAAGCACAACTTTGTTTAAAGTAAGAATATGCTGTACTCCAAAACTTACAGTAAGAATATATTCATGTCAAAAACTAGACTTTTAAAAGAGGAAAACACATCTATCAATTGTTGACATTTACTTTAAACACTTCTTAGTGATAAATGTTTGTTTCTTATTCCATTAAATAAGAAAGATGTGTAATCCATGCTGGGGTAAAAAAAAAAAAAAAAAAAAAGAGGACAACCAACAAGGAAATTTCCATACATTTTTAAATACAGGTTTCCTCCAGATTGAAGAATAAGCATACAGTGCCCCAGGAAAACACAGCAAAAACATTAATTTTCATTATATCTACATTGTTTTCATCTACCAAAACCTTTCAGAAAACCAGCCTCTATCCAAATTCTTCGATACCCACACAGCAAAATGGTTTGTTTATAAGTTTGACAGATCACACTATAACTCATGTTTGGTGGTTTCTTTTCTCCAGAAAACATTTCTGTTCATGTATTCAGAGAATAATTGGTACACAAAAGACTTCTAAAAACATGAGAACAGCTGGGTACTTCAAATTTCCAAAAGCCAAAAGCCAAATTTTCCAAAAGCCACACGTTTATATGAAAACACAAAGGTATACCTCCTGATGTAAACTCCTTTGCTGCATTTCTACCACAATATATGAGTTACCTCCATAGCTTTGATGTTTCAAAAGATAGAGAGAAAGAGAAAAGAAAGGTTAACCAGACCTGAGATTTATGTAGTTAAGTGCACTGTGGGTAAGGACAGCTTCACAACTGTCAGAGGAGCCCTCCAGAAGTTCTTCCAAATCAGAACTTCTTAGCTAAGATTATAACTAAGAGAATTACACAACAAAAAGATCTCTGGTTTGAAGAGGACCTTTTTAAACATCACTAACGTATTGTGTTAAAAATACACGGAGGGGATTTTTTCCCAAATCAGAAAAATAGACGTGCGATGATTAAGTTTTAGACCTTACAGACAGCACTTACAATTAACATTTTAGCATTGCTTGAGCAGTTTAAATTACCAGAATAGAGTAGCTCGGACACGGTTTTATTTGGTAGGTTGCATGTTTGCTGTTTTAAGACATTTCTGCTTTTTCACTTCTACTCAAATATGAGTTCAGTTCAGACACACCGGGGCTTCTTCATTCAGTACTTTGTCCCAGTACAGTCAAAAAAGTTTGTATTTTTCACTTCGGATTTAAATGAAGGCTTCAATCCAGGTCTCCAGAAACCACAGATTCAAAGTTAATCAGTTTTAAGTTGATGTCCCTTCCCCATTTAAACTCACAGAGGATCAGTGGCATTCAATTCTTTCAAACAGTATCTCTGGAAGAAGCGATCTTCTTAAGAGAAGCTTGGTAAAACAGAGTTTTGAGCTTTGATCTTAGTATGAAATTATCCTCCCATTTGTAGAAAAGTTTTTTGACATCTAGAGCACATGGTTTACTTGTGCTACCATTTATACATCCATACCAACTGCTGTTCTCCAATTTCCCCAGAAGATCCACTTGGGCTTGCAACAAAGTTAGAGCAGAAAAGACACGTTCTAACATATGCACTCAGAACAACAACGGACTAATCACTTTGGACAGTTATTAATACCTGTGAGGTAAAATTACAAATTAAATGAAAAAACACCATTTCTTAGTTGGCTGAATAAGGATACACTTGATATTTTCTATGCCATATGACATTAATAAAAACAGTAAGTCACTTACTAGTAAGCCTTCTAGCCTGTTTCAATTTGATTTTACACTGGAAATTCAATATTGAATAGTTCTATTCTTTCTGGGTTTTACCTTCAATTGTGCAAGATTACTTCATGAACACCACTTTCAGAACTGCAGTCCAATGACCACATCAGGTGTTGACATTCCTACTATCATCCTCATGTGAAAGGACATTAATTATTACAAAGTTAAATTTGGAAAAAAGTCACAAAAATTAGACATTCATTATCTCTAAGTGCTTTCAGTTCAGTAAATACTACATCTTAAAATGAAGACGTTGCAGGACATTAACTGCATCTGTAACATAGATGAACATTTTCAGTCTTGTGAAAAGCAAAAGAATCAAGTAACTGTTGCTCAAAGAAAAGAGAGAACATGCCTTACTGCACATGCAAAAAGAGTAATTGTCCTGGTTTCAGCTGAAGATCTAATAAAGTCACAATGTTCAGTCAGGAAAAAAAAAAATTATTGTAGACCATTATTGGAACCAGGAACTGGGCTCCATGTTTCTGTATAATTATTCACAAATAGAAAGGCAGTAACACTGATATTTTTTAAACTGCCATATGTGATTAAATGCTCTTTCAAAACAGCCAGCAGAGAGCAAACAATGCCTTTATATAAATCTATTAACTAAATGCTGAAAATATCCACAGGTCAATGCCATATCCAAAGTCAGCTAAAGCCCAACTATAAACATAGCTTAGTTTTGCATTCCGGACACAAGACAACAGATGGGAGTCATACTGAAAACCTGGTGTTTAGCCTCAGTCCATAAGGGCTGAAGTACGCCATTCTCAGCCCCTCGTATTTTACGACCAATCAAGATTCCTTTTAGCAGCTCGAAATCACTCAGAATTCTTTCACTGACAATGAAAGCAAGCTGATGGGTGCTGTAACTTTTGCCTTTTACTGCTGAAGAAAATGAGTTTGCACAACCGACCTATTATTCTTCATCACTTTATTAATAATTTAATTTTTGTGACATACTGCAGGCTAGTTCGCTTAGCATTCCTTCTGTGCAAGTGGTCCTCTCTCATCTTCGTGAGGGCAAGAAGAGGTAGGTATGGGGGATTACTAATCTGATTCTCAAAGCATTCATCAATCTTGGAGAGATTTTTAATGGATGAGCGTTCTAAACGTCTGAAGAAAATCAGATCTGAAGACATTAATGGATTAGCTGTTTCTTCAAAATTTACATATACAACAATGGCATAAAAGGCCAACATCACATTTCTCTGTGCAAATCTGTGCCAAATCACCACGTCAAAAAGGGCATTAGACAAGAAATACCCTCCTAATATTAGAAACTCCTTGGCATAGCTGACAAGAGTTGTATAAAATACTAACAGACGCCACAAAGACTAAGTTTTATATGTAGTTTCACATTGAAATATCAGCACTATCTGCAATCCAATCATTTTTTTGAGAGGAACTCCTCAGTCTGTCTCTGTCTCCTTTAACTCCCCATTGACCCTTCTGAAGCAACTCTGTCTCACAACATACAAACAGGACAGAACCTAAAAGCTCTTTATAATATGCATAAGTTTTACAAGTATCCATAAAAGTCAAAGAATCCTAGGTTCAGATGCCTTAGAACATTTTCGGAAACAATCTTTGATGCATGAGACTGATTAGACTGACTTCTGAAGTTTTAAAGCATCTCATTGAATCATCAGTCAGTTCTGAAATCCTCTGAATGCACTCTTAAATACCCAGTTTCAGGCTATCTGGAATTAATCCTTACCACTAATTGTATCCTAACCTGTTCACACCCAACATGCTTTTACCAACAGCTGGAGATGATGCAGAAGAAACTGAATCGCTCCTACATTACAGTCTTCCTGTTTCAATGTTAGAGATCAAAAAGGCAACACATTTACCTCTTAAGTACAAAGGTCACCTCCCAAGTGCATTCTGCTGCAGTAACTTCCTGAAGTAACTTATTCTCTGGTACATGAATGCAAATATGAATTACCACATCCAGAACAACACTTAAGTAAATATTCAATAAATGTGTTTTTAAAAGTAATTAGGAAAATTACTAAATTGAAGTCCAGGATTCAAATTACATCCGCATCAAAAAAAATCACTGATACCTTCAAACTAAGCATAAAGCATAATTTATTATAAACTGTTTTCATCTAAAACTCAGTGTCCTTTATACGATCTTGTTTGTGATTAAAATATAGCAACTAACATTAATTTCAGTATTTCCAACCACATAAAATAAAATATCTTTATAAGGCTAATCTAAAATTCTTAGATCTGTTTACATTTGATTTCTGTATCTAAGACCTAAAGAATCTTCAGAAAAATCTGACACTACACACTGTCCTGTTAACACTCTGTTTTTAATATGATTTCCTTATAAAATTTGTTTACAGTTGCTAAAATGACTATTTTACATGCATAAGAATTACACAAGTGGACTGTCATAGTAAGTTACAGGAGGAGACGGACTAGTAGATTCTCTTTCCTACAGAAGACATTTATTTTCCTCAAACAATATTCCAACTTGGTGACAGGAAATCCTGCAGATTGCATGTGTTAATTTAAAGGGTTTAAAATATAAAGCTACACTGCTATAGTGGGACATACTTTAAATTTTTTAAGTCATTTTAATTAGCTGTTCTGCCTGCAAAACTAGTAAAAATGAAAAAACAGCCAAATGATTCATTCAGATTCATTCACTCCTATCTGATGCTTGCTGTACTGCCTAACAATTTGAGGTTGGACCCATGGCAGGATCTCTGAAGTTTCCAGCTGAATCTTAGTCCATTCCACCACAGCATTTACTTTGCTCAAGCAGCCTTATAGTTAGATCAGCGTACCTTCAGAGTTCAGCGTAATAAGCGTGACATTGTTCCCAATGCTTTGGCTTCCTAATTGTCCACTGTTGGAAACTGAGTCACTGGCCTCAGAGCCACTCTCTCCATCTTCATTGTGACTGTCATCGTGCCCTGGAACTTTCACCACTATGGTGTTCTGCCTACGTCCAGGAACAGCGCTATGGAAAAGAAAAGTACAGAACTTTGGGAAAACACAATCCTTGATCAGGAATAGCATCATAAGGGAATTCAAAACACTGACTAAATTAAATGCATTATAAAAGCATACTCCTTCACACAAACCTACTCCTGTTTGTAATTCGGAGCTATCCAGCAAAATAAAATGGAATGAAAATAGCAAAAGAAATAAAAAATTTTAGATGCACGCTTTCTAAATTTGCATCAACGGAAAAGTCTAGGCCCAGTGTACAAAACAGAAAATAGCTAAATAATTTATAAGACCGTGTTATAAAACAGTGTTATTTACAAACATTTTCTACCCAGAATCTCCAATTCCACTTAATTTAAAATTTGCTTTAGATAGTACAAATTCTAACAAGCCTTCCTGGGCTGCTGCACATTCCTTCTTCAGTTGGTTAAATACAGGATCTTGGCATGTTCCCAAGTGACTGTGCATCCGTGTAAAAGATATGTAGCTACGGGCACTCTTTCTTTCAGCCATCAGCTGTCAGCTAACATTGAACTAATCCCAGATCCTCCAAGATGTTCTCTCCCCATCGAGAGTGAAGCGTTGCTCTGTACCTTTATTGCTGATAGAAGGTTTCCCTAGGCAGAACTGTCAGCCTAATAAAATACTCAAGTACTGGTTCAACATTTCTTCCCCCCCGCCATTACCTAGAACATTCTCCATTTTGCATTTCAAATTGCTGCAGAGACTGATATTCATCAGTCAAAGGAAGGAATGAAGGGGAAGGATTCCCGTAACTGCTACTAACTTGCTAAGGATATTTTCCAGAGAATCCGCTGCTCTGCTCAATGGCTCTTCCTGCCCAACCATCTTGGCTACAATTGAATTCTGCCGGTCGTTGTTCAGTATTACTGTGGTCTGAGGGACAACACTACAAGACAAAAATCAGAGAGGAAAATGGAATGTAAAGAAGCAAACCTTATAAATAATACATTAACACAGTCTTATGGTTTAAATAGTCTACTTGAAAACAGAGACTGCCTCTAAGTATTGCTCTTTCTCCCAGCATCGTGGTTATGTATCAAATGCTAAAGCTGGTAATCCATCCAATTTGACATGTACCATTTCAAGTACTCATTTTTTTTCAGAGGATAGATGGCTTCATTGGAATCATATAAAAGTCCACGACCCCCGGCAAAGCGATAAAGAATTCATCAATTCAAGTTACACAGGAGGAAGTCTGTAAATCACAGCTCCAGAGAGCCACCAAATTGTTGTTTTGAAAAGTCTGAGAGTGAGCATTTTCAGAGATACTATGGCCAACTTACATGGTAGTGCACCATTTTTAGTAGGATAACTCCCATGGGAAAAAAAATTAAAAGTATTTATTGCAAAATTGGATGATGAGCTTAGTTAAAAAGCATGTAGTGTCTTCCAGGGCTGGGGGCTTGTGGAGGGCAGGGAGATTAGAGTGGTACTAGGGGCATCAGAGCAGATCAGGGACAGACTGTGACTTTAAATAATGACAAGACTAAACTATTTCTTGTGTGCATTTAACATACAAAAAAAAAAATCCAAACCAAACAACAGAAAAGCATTTAGTGTGTGAGAAACCAGAAAGCCTTCTCTGTCCCTTGTGATGACAATGTAGAAGGAAGTAAGTAGAGAAGCGCTGCATAGAAAAATGCACTATAATACAAAAGTAAATATGAAGTAAATTGTCTCCAGCATGCAGCTTATCATTTAATTTGGTTTCAGATATTATTAACATTATTCCCACACCATTACTCAATATTCTAAGGCATGGTTTTGATATTTAAGACTATTTCCACTGTGCTCATGGTAAACTTAAGGAAAGAACTTAGAAGAAAATTTGTGTTTTAGTGACAGAGAAGGCCTTCTTCGTTCTCTTTGCTTCCCACAGTGAATAGTCCACTATTGTTTTTACTGGTCCAACATCTCAAACGTGACTGATAGTCATTTATTTTTCCTAACTGTGTTCCTTGGCTAATTGTTGAAACACAGATTAAACAAATCTGATGACAGCAGCTCTGTTTATTTCAGCTGTAACAGAGCGCCTGCTTGCTTGAATATTCATGTGTCTACATAAGACTTTAAGCGCTACAATATCCATCATTAAGACCTAAAGAAAAGATAAGAAACTGTCATAAGAGTTAACAACAAATGGATCTCATCTTTGGCACAGATAAAATGCTTGACCACAGGTTTTTTTGGATACAGAAAGCCCCAGGCCTAATGCCCTGCCTCCCTCTTACAGTAACTGCATCTGTTGCTAGCAGCAAATGGGACTCCTCATGGACTGCCAATGATCTGTTGGAGTGCAAACCTTGAGAAGCTCTGGAAGATGTTTGTCTAATCAGACAAGTACAGCGTGTACTATAGCTTTCCATGTGTATGTGAAGTTCGAACTGTATTAGGCAACAAATGGGGGTTTTCAGTTGGTTTATTTTAGTTGCTATCAAGAGCATAAGGGTTTATGATGTTTTCATAGTCATCTTTTCAAAATTTTCTCCATTATCAAGGGAAAAAAACTCTCATTTTTTATTTAAAAAAAAAAGCTAATTTCTGTCTATTTTCTCAATGCCAGCACTAAACATTTAAAAAAAAAAAGCCACACCAAATACTTGATAAAATACTGACACGTGGCAATGCTGGCAGTCGCCCCAGTTTAGCAGCAATACGTGTTCTCGTTACATGTCTGAAATTGTCCAAATATCTACAGTTGAAGTTTTTACAGGCCAGGATAAAATGTTCAAGAATTCTAAACTTCCTTTTAGACTTCCTGTTCTTTATCACCATCTTTCTTGCAATCACTTCTGAATGCCTGTTTAAAATGTCACTTACCAAAGCTTATTTTTAATGAACACTCTGAATAATTAATTTCAGCTATAGAGATAAATGCAATAAAATTACATTTATGAAGTCCTTAGGATTTTTCACATATTTAGGTTATATTTGAAAAAGAGTCTTAGCACTAAAAATTGGCATAAAATAAGAAAGAAGTTGGGGGTTTTCCACCCCAGGCCCCCTTTTTTTAAGGAATATTCATTTTTAAGGAAGACAATCTAGAGATTGAGCTGGATGGCATACAGCTAATTTAAGCAAATTTAGAATAAGGAAATACTTTTATACAACCCAGCAGCACAGATTTATCCCCTCTTCAATGCATCAATGTATGTTCAAGCTTGCTTACTTCAATGCATAAACTTTTTCTTTTCTTTTTTTTTTTTTCCAAATTTATGCCCAAACAAACACCGATGGAAACACTGGCTCCTCTCTAAGAATTAACTTTTCCCAGTTAGCAGAGTGGATTATTGACAGGAAAAATCCACCTTCACAGTTGTTTTGGGAGGAGCCACTAACTAAACATACCATTTTACTGACATGTATTTTCCTGGCTATACAGCACAAAAGAAAAAACAGACACCACACGTACAAGGAAAACCTCTGTAACAAGCCACAACTACCACCAAATTGTCCATCGATTGTTTTACATTTGGAAATGAACTGTTATCAAGTTGTAAGGACTCAAAGAATCTATAAAGCAGTTTGGAGAGAAAACAAGTCACACAGCACAGTGGTAGAGAACAGCTAAAATAAGTCTTTGGAAGTGTTCAACACAGCACAACAAATCTACAACGACCAATTAACCTTTCTCTGTGATTAACCTGCCTGAGCAGGAGCTCTAGTTGAAAATAACTGAATGAAGTTTCTTGTCTATTACCAGGAATCGTCAGTGTTGGGTAAAAGATTATTTCTGTGTTCTGTATCTACCAACACAAAGACTCCAGTAAAATTCACTCAATTCATTTTCAGTCTTAAAGGAGAAGGCATTTATGTTTCATGCTTAAGTCCTGAAGAACGATGCTTTCAAAAGCAGCCTGTATGAGGAGGATGAAGTCACCTTTCCATTCAAAACATCATACATGTTTACCAAGAAACTACAATTCTGGTCCATGTTCTACATGGAACAAAAATGGCTACAGAATTTGCTGACAAATTCTGACAACGAGGCATGAGGCCAAAATTTTTCAGAGCTAATGCTGTGATACTTGAGCAGTTACTTATCTGGAAGAAAAAGAAAATAACAATTGGGACCAATACAAAAAGGCATCATTACGCTTGAAAAAGGAGAGTTTCAAAGGATTGTCTTAGACTGCAGTTTGTACACAGGAGAAACAGATATCCACAAGAGTCCCTGCAGATATGGGAATGTGCTTCCCATTAACTTTCCTGTGAGATGTTCTACTCTCTGTTTTCAGATTTATGTATTTATTTTATAGAGACACAATAAGAAATCTGCTCAATATACACGAAAATAAACAAGGAATTCTATGTAAAGTCAAAATACTGGGCCAACCTGACAAAATCCATCAGAAGAAATCGTTAAAACTTATTACAGCCTAGTGCATCCTCATACTGGATTATTCTAATTTCTTTTTTCAGTCTGTACATCTGGTACGGAAGATGAATCAACTTTAATCATTACTTATGTACTAAAATACAGAGAACAAAAGTCATGCAGAAGGAGGAAAGCTTCTGATATTCAGTCAGATCCCAAATGAAGCAATTCTTTCTATGAGTGCTGCCAGTACTATACTCATGGAGAAGATGGAAATAAAGCATTAAGAAGGGTCAGGGGGAGTGCTTCAGAAACCCAGTGTTGTTGCAAAGGCTTCAGTACTTTCCATCTGTGTTCACGTATTCCTTTCCCCATAAGCATTAGAACTTGGAGAGACTGGTTCTGCAATTTGCCTATTCTTGGACACAACTTAGTAAAAAATGTAAAATGCATGCATCCTACAGATATTACTATATTTTGGGAATTTTTTTTAAATGCAGTTGACCAAATAAGCTGTTAAATTACAGGTGAAAGTATTTCTAAAAAAAATAAGCATACCAGATAATGATTTTCAAGCATGCATATTTAGCCTTCGCTTTTTTTTTTTTTAATATAAAAGGATGTTCTATATTTTGCATAAGAAAATTGCTGCCAAAGGTAATTTTCAGTATGGAAAACGTGTGAGTCATAGATATGATCATTAGTCTTAACTGTTGGTTTTTCATTGCCAATAACCTGACAATCACACAGAATGCAGCCAATGAAATAAAAGAACTTTTGGCAATACCAGAACCATCATCTCCTCCTCTTCCTAAATGAGGTTTTCATTTAGAAAGAGAGAAAAATAAAGCAAAAAAGAACTAACTGACATTTCTATCTTCCACAAGGTACTGTATCAAAAGCATTTCTCCAAATGGATGAAAATTAGTCATGGAAAAACTCGGACTGAAATTCTCAGACAAGAAATGATTCTTCTTGTTTTCCTAGACACACCTATATAGACCAGTTAATGGAATATTTATAACAGTGCTCAACCAGTTAAAGAAAAGAAAGAAGAGAGTCCTCTGTTTAGACCATTTCTGAGCCTCCTTTGCACATGTGAACATCTGCAAATAAGTGAATAAGAGCTCGGAGACAGAGCTCAGCTTAGAGCCATTCAGCTAGCCACAGCCACATGAACTCCTGTTTCCTGTCTGTATAATACTTTGTGGTCACTGCAACGCCCACACAGTGTGCGCTGCTTATCTGGAAGGCAGGGCTCCTGAGGATACCATTCTCATCTTCCTCTGGCGTATGTACGAGAAGGAGATGTAGAGAGATCAGGAAGGCAGGAGTTGGGAGTTACTGCTGGCAGACTGCTTGTACTGAAGGTCTCCAGCCAAACACAGCCTTAATGAAAGCAAGTCTGGGAAACAGACCTTGAACTCTAGTATTTTCCAGTTTACTGCTGGAGATTAACCTGAAGACTTAAATGTATAGCTCATGCGTGTATGTGGGCTCTGGAAGAATATTACAATTAGCCCTACCATGAAGAAAATTTAAATGTTTTTCAAATTATATAGAAAAATACCATTTTAGAAATGGTCGTTTCCTTACTTTTTTTTTTTTTTTATCTTTCACTAACACTTGTGTTCATCTGTAAGAATAGCCACTCTTTGGATCTTTTCATCACTATTTAGGAAGGTAATGTTGAAATGCTCCTTCCTCTTGATGACCACCTGCTTCCTTCGCCTTCTGCACATACAGTTAAGATTCCCTATCCAAATAGGAATGAGAAAAACAACATGAATTTACACTATGGTATACATGAGCAAAACCACAAACTGGCAAAGCATACACAAAAATACACTGGATTTATGCCAAAAAAAAAAAAGAATGTAGCTCCTCATCTCCCAGGAGAGCGCAAACTTGTCAACAACCAAACCATTCCCCAAGGATGAAGACCACAGGGACACCTGCTGTAGCATAGAGAGCTGTATGGGAACTTGAACAGTTGAAGTTTTAATGTCCCTAAACTATGCATTTGCCTAGTCACAGCCAATTGCCAGAAAAGCAGCAGTGTTATCCATCATTTTCAGTAAGAGTTCAGTCATCAAAAATTATCTTTGGATTCTTTGCATCTGGAACATCACATAAGAGCAGACTTTATAAAGACAGCACTAATGACTAGGTCCTGTAAAAAGACAAGCCAAAGTACACCAGCCATCACTGGAGAGAGATTCATGGGTCTGAAAACTGAGAAAGCTGTAATCAATTTATAATAAAGATAAAGCAAATGCAGCATTTATTAAAACATACTGTTAACAGTTTAGGAAAATTCAACCTCAAATTTTCAGCTCAAATAAGTAAAAGCCAGACATTTTCCAAGTTACAAAATACATCTATAGAGTGTTTATTGAACTCAGCCTTACCTACAGAAAGAGCCTCTGAATCAGCTGACAGTGAGACATATGAATTACTAGCTTTAAAAGCAATTTTATCAACCAGTTTTAAAAGATGTTAAAATCTGTTGTGGATTATTCTGCTCTGAGAAAAGCTGGAGACCTGTACAGCTGTACACCTGTACAATCAAAATGTAATCATTCATAAATTACAACACCCATTTCCAACTCATTCTCCAGCTAACCAACAGCCAGATAATGCTACAAGTGACCCAAAGAACCTACCACTTAAAAAGTCCAGTTTGTTACTTCAGGGATTTTACAACACCTGTATGGGTACACAAGCAACTTCATAACCTGGTTTGTGGTTGTTTTTTTTTTTTTTTAACCAAAACAATTTCTCTTATTTTGAACACAACTGAAACTCCATAAAAATTAAATGCACAGTGAAACACCTTCTCCAAATAATTTTTTGGTCTAAGCAGATACACAAAAGCAGCAAAAACCAGTACACTCAGGCCATGTGCACGCAACATAAATAGGACTGAAAAATACTACAACAGAAATAGCATTAATTATTAGCCTCCTACTTTTGCTTATGGACAAGGACAGGTAATAACTTAATTCTTTAAAGATAAATGTACTCACAAAAATACAACAGCAAAGATTTCCCTTTTTCAGACAGTATAGGAAGAAATGTAGAGTTGCTACCCTTCTTCGAGCCTTAAATTCTTGAACTAGGTAAGTAGTTGTACTGCAGCCTACTGGAGATTGTATTAAAAGTGAAATGAGAAAGGTTCATCTATAAAGGAAGGACAGTCATTTTCCATAACAAAATATGTAGGCTTGACTGACCTTGAACACAGTTACTATGAATGAAATGATCTACTGCAGTCTTAAAACTGAAACAGAAATTGCTGTACGTTTAGAAAACACTGTATGAAACAAAAGTAAAGACTTTGAATCCTTTATTATACATTAGCCACTTCTAGACTTATTTTCCAAATTTTTTTACAAATTCTGGTATCTAATATCAGCCTAAGTCTGACTTATGTGGTACTAGAAGTTTGGGGGTGAAGGAAGCAGCATTATAAACTACCTTTTGAGATACCAGTTACAGTAACGGAAGCCTTGACTGTCACCAGATAAACTGCAAATAAATACAACCTTAGGTTTCTGCAAACAGAACTCAAACACACAGCTCTTACAGAGCTGTTTTGTAAATAATTTCCATCATGTATCTCTATTTTTCTTGCTTTGCATAATGACTCGACCAGTTATGTACACCCGCCACCACACACACTTTTTTTATAGAAAGGCCAAGGATGCTGCTACTCTGAGAGCTGATACTGAATCTTTAATTTCTATATAGCCTGAAGGGATGTTAAAGAAACATCACTCTTCACTTTTTACAAAGAATACAATTTTTAAAGTTATTAGGAGCAGATTTCCTGTCTCATACTCCACCCTTCAATATTGAACAAAGAGATTGAGCTAAAGATATGCAAAAATGTACAGTTCCACAAAAAGGAAAAATTCTGTTTGGAAAGACATTCAAATTCCAAACAGTGTGTTTTTTACGTTTGGAAATGTATCAGTTAAATAGCATCTGCTGCCAAATAAAGCAGATGGAAGACTGGCTCTTTGCCATCTTACCAACCTTGCTGAGACCTTGCTAGATGTTAGGCTGTTTCATCCTTTTGAACCTCTAAATCCATCTATAGCTCTTTTGCACCTTGCTTAAAGTAAAACTAGGACTCTCCAAAACCACTGTAGATTATTCCTTTTAAAACTATACTACTGTGTATTATTTTCCGTAAGTAGCAAGACCAGTTGTTTTCACAACTTTGCAAAATAGTATCACTGGTACTTTAATCTGGTGTAAACTGGTATGAAAATTATTTTGAAAACACAACGTAAATTGCTGTCATTTCCAAAGGAAGATGAAAACTTGCTCCCTTTAATCACAAATTGATTAGTCGCTCTCCTCTTCGTTCATTTGTTGTGTTGTACTTGCAGAATTAAATACCCCAACTTACAGGAGAAGTTTTCAGGGAGTGCTCTTACTGCTGGATTTTCAAACTCCCAAGCATCTCCAGAGACTGTAACATTAAAAATATTTAAGTTCTTAAATCTGGAATCCAAATGAATATATAAGGCTTTTCTGCCCCCTTCTGTTTATTACATGCTTGATAAATTACTTCTTAAAATACATAGTATGTAACATACGCTTCCACAAAGCAGTGCACTGCTTCAAATATACTGACTTTTAGAATTTCAGTAGATTTACAATCCTAATAATAATTTTCATCCATTTTACAACATTCATGAGGTAAAAACTGTCCACTTTCATTAACACAATAATCCTTTTCAACTCTTTATTTAGGCAAAAGGAAAAGCATGAGCCGTATGAAGGCATTTGTCCTGAACCAAATTTCAAGTCATGCACCCTTTACATTTATTTCTTGAATGCAACAGCTGACTACGCTCATGGAACCATACAATTAAAGTAAATGTTTTGCTTCCCCCAGAGTTCATCTAATATGATCTTATGAGATTTGGCAAGGGGGTAGGTTAACCCACATTTTAATACTACTATAATTGGTTTTAAACGTTCTTAGACACTAATTGCACTAGTAAGTGTCCCCCTAATCTGTGTATAAAACTCAAAGCCTTTTTGATCCCCATGTACGCCTTCCTCTCCTTCTCAGATAGCCTTACAATTAAAGGATGTTGATTTCTAAAACGTCTTGGCACAAGGGGCAAATTCTGTGCACATTCAGTTCTCTCATTTCTTAGCCTACGATTGTGAATAGCAATATATTGCACAACAAAGGACTTCACACAACTGCATCTCTGGTCTTGGTGCCATAACTTTCACATAAGGTTTTTCTTTACAAAATGAAAATAAAAGGATTCACTAAGTTCTCAGAGGCAGAACAAAGTTCCTGTGTATTAACTAAGTGGGAATAAACTGTTTACCCACGTGTGGTTCAGAGCAAGCACAAATTACTTCCGATGCTTTAAACCTCCTACTTTAAAGGATTTCACATTTGCCATGGGCTAAGAGTAACAACCAGGAAAACTGTATGATTACCTGGCAAATAGTAAAATACTAAGCCTTGTAACACATCTACAAGACTGAAATCTTTATCTAAAACTTGAAGGAAGTTTATTACTTTATTTTCAATGTATATTGCTGAAGATCTTAGCTAGTATATTTAAGAATTCTAAATGGTATCTTTCCAAAGGATTATTTCTAGTGTTTTAAGCCTCACAGGCACATTTTAAACACTACCAGCACAATTAAAGAGATCTGAGCCACACATTTTTCATCCATTTTCTCAGACACAAGTTATCAGCTGCTACTTGCTAGGCTCTCATTTGAATCATTGGACTATTATAAACAATATTTCATCAGAAACCATTAACGTAAGAAAAATTGGACTTGGGAGAATGAAGCAACACAGTTCAAATCTTGGTCAGTTTGAAAAGTTTTATAAAGTTCCATCCCATACATGCGTGAATTACTGAACTCTCCAAAACACAGAGGAAATGTTGGTATTAAATTGTTATTTTAATTCCATAACTGACCTTGCACTCTAAACCTAAATTCTATCTGGAAGTTATACATTGTTTCTGAATTTATCAAATCCCAACAACAAATTACTAAACACTTGGCTCCTCAATATCTTAGTGCAACAATAATGGAATGTGAAATTCCAATGAGAACACTGCTGTACAAGCTTCTTAAATCCAAGATGCCATTTCTCCTTAGTCCTGCGTGAATTTTAACTCCCAATAGTGAAGGGAGTAAATGTAAAATCTTACAAACTGATGGTTTGTAATGAAAAAATCTTCACTTGCTGATGGTCTGTAGCAAAAACTCCAGACAGACAACGATGAAGGCAAGCTTCATTTCAAAATATCTAAGTCTCCAGCATAAACGTTCAAACGAAGAATTACCATTTTTTGCAGCACTGCTGCTGTAGATCTTACAGGATACAGCAAATAACAATAAAAATCACAGTCATGAGACTTCTTAAACTATTTTCAATATCAGGTTGAATTGATCCTAAACATAAAGAATCACAGAAGTACACTTAATTCATAGCAGGCACTTCTACATGAAATGCATGTTTCAATGCAGGTAAAATAAAAAGATGTAAATTGGTATTCTTACTGCTATCTCAAGATGTTGAGGCTGACAAGTTCTTGTGACAAATTAGGAGACTTTGGAAAGCACTGTCATGTTTTTCAGGGAATCAAAGATGTCAAGTTTTCTTTTTTTCATACTGCAGCCAAAGAACTAACATTGCAGCCCTGGATGAAGAAAGAAGGGCTGACATCTAATCAAAGAATTCCTTTATTTTATTAGTTCCGTTTCATAAACTGAATTTTTGAATGCAAGACAGGACTGTATGTTTCAGATAAACATGTCTACTACACCTCAAGAAGGTATTTAGTATTTTTCATCTATCCACTTATATATTTCAAGCCACAACAATTCTTCAAGACTAAAATACTGCTCATCACTTGCTGGCATTATAAGGTGATAGTAGCTAACTTCCTTCACTTAAGAAGGCCATACAAATCATACTTCGCACCTTCAACTTGAAAACCAGAGTGAGTGTGTGTGTTTATACACAAATGTATGTGTAATAAACCCCTTTATCACCTGCTTTGCAGTAAGGATTTAAAAAAAAAAACCAAACCACAAAAAACAAACACTAATTGCACTAGTAAATGTCCCCCTAATCTGTGTATAAAACTCAAAGCCTTTTTGATCCCCATGTACGCCTTCCTCTCCTTCTCAGATAGCCTTACAATTAAAGGATGTTGATTTCTAAAATGTCTTGGCACAAGGGGCAAATTCTGTGCACATTCAGTTCTCTCATTTTCTTAGCAAGGTAGTAAAACTGAAAACAGAGGCCCCAAAAGGCATGGAAAGTATCAGCATTGTGGACCAATCAATGCATTTATGAATGGCAGTTCAAATTCTGGCTCCCTTAGTCAAACTCCCATTCTACCAGAAATATTTTATCAAAATGTCAAGGTTTTGCTTATATTTATGTGCTCTTAAAAATCTTGAAAATCTGAAAAAATTTTTAAATTTATAAAAAGATGTAAAATCCTCTAAACTCACAAAGGTTTAATTATCATCTTTACATTTTGTTAATATTGACTTTGTTCCCCAATTTTGAGTGTACCCAAGATGAACATGGTGAAAATAGATCACAGACAATTGTGCCATTTTCCTTCAACCCCTTCCATGCCCAGACATAAACAGACTGGAGTCGCATGAAAGAGCTATTCACACGAAGGCAGCACAATCAACCTCAATTCTTCATGAAACAAACCCATTAATTTTAAACAGAACTTTTACTGGCCGAAGGTACAGACGTGACACTTGAACTGGTAATTTAAAGTAAATGTTTGCACACAGTATCATTGACTGATGACAGAAAGTGACAGGGAAAGGTTGTTAATTTATTGATCCCCCAGGGTCCAGTCCAAAACAATGACAAAAGTTCATCTGTGTTTTTTGTCAGCCACTCCCAGACTTAAAGGTTTGCACTAAAGACGCTGCTGGATGAGGCCCCAGAAACAGGCTCTAACATAAGATATACTGAGGGATAAACAAACCTGGCTTGCTTATAAAAAGCAACAAGAATTTCTGGAAACCCGATGAACTCCAAAGCATCTCCAAATAAAACCTGTATAATACATTCCGATTAACACCCCAAATCACTGACTGTATTTTCAAGACATCATCTGTAATGCTTCACTCCCTCTCACCCCCCAAAACATGGTTTAATTTTACATTTTTTGCTGAGCTGCCTGCTGAGTTGTCTTGAGGACTGAATCTGCTTCCAAGGAAATATTTTTTCAGGCCTAGAGTTCAGTGCATGAGATCAGGCTCACAGCAGGCAGAGTAATGTACCTGCAACTTGAAAATAAACCATATACCATACATCTTTCAGGATACTATATTCCTCAATACATGCTTTGTTTCAAACTGGCTACTTAATAAAAAAAAAAATCTTCCTGCAAATTGAGGGTCTTCAGACCTGAAGAAGGTGTATGTCCAGGAAGGGACAGTTAGCTCTTAACTTCAGTTAAAGACAGCAACAATCCCGAAGGTTTACAATGTTGATTTATTTATCATTGAATTTAAAAAAAAAAAAGAATAGAAAAAATAGCCATAAATTAAACTTGGATAGTGGTTTATACCACCTACTGAGTTATAGTATCAACTGCAGCAAACGTGGGAAAGAGGTTAACTATATACACCAGAGACTCAACAGCCACTATTTAGCGATAAGAACAGAAGAATTACTATTCTTTTTAAAAGCCTGGATTAAAGTAGTATGATAGTTTATTATAAACTATAAAAATTGTTACGATAAAGACGCAACAAAAATGAAAAAGCTGTTCAATACCTGATAGTATGAAATGAGCTTGGTCAAGGGGTTCGTAACTCCAAGTAAAAAAAAATATATATATAAATAATAGAATTCTAGCTATTTTGTTTTTTATACCCATACCTTGATTATATTTATTGAGGTTTGTTCGGGTTTTTTCCTAAGGACTTTATGCAAGAGCAACAATAATTTCGCTAAATCTAAAAGAACAGTCACCCTACAATTCTTTCCACCCCATATTCCCCTGCTTCACAACTTCATTTAAAATCATCTCAGTTTTCCATTTTGTATTATTTGACTACAAAACCACTTGTAAACAAAGAAACAATCACACATCAGAAACACAGATCTGGAACTTGGGAAATCGGGAGCCAAAAGGCCTGCCACTGGCACACTGCAAACAAAGTGGATGAACAAATCCTGTTTTCCAAAACCTGTTACACACTGTTGATTAAACTTAATGGTAAAACAAACATATTAATGATCTACACCTACAAAAATAAAGCAAGTTTGTACATTCCATCTGGTACACAATTGCATCAGGCCTTCTCTTCCGCTTGTAAAAAAACTTGTTTTGTATCTTAATACAAGATAAGACAAATTCTGTTTTCTAAAATTAGCTGATTGAACCTACCACCACAATTAATGGCAGATAAGACTATCTGAAGCACCTCCACTTTAATAAGCTGATGTCCAACCCCCTACGAAGTCTTGTTCAAGGACACCGTATTAGGCCTTTGCACAGTAACTGAGTTCGTCAAACTCTGCAATTCCATTTAACTCTCCAGTTCCCATTAAACAAAAATATATGCAATTCTATCTCTACACTTAGCGATCAGTATCCTTCATCGGTTAGCCACATATGCATATGGTAAAGGATCAGATGGATGTGGTCTGTATTTCAACTTTACTATACCAAAGGCTCAAGGAAAATATCTGAACAAAAGCAAAACCTCCATTTACCTATGAATTTCCATATTTCATCAGAAACATTTTTATCAACTATGAAGAAAATACCAATTTTAAATTTATATCTTCTCCAAAATTAATACATTTTAAAAACTGCTCTCAATTACATCTACTTACCCAATAAAAATTTCCAAAATAACAGGGCAGAATTGTATAATGTAGTATTTCCAGAAAACACACATAAAAACAAATGATGGAGGGTTCTGTGAACCCAAAACAAATTCCTATGTTATCTGAAGCAATCAACCTTAACCATTTATACTGGGCTTACCCACTCAGAAAGATGATTAATAGAAGGACATTGACAAAAACAACACCGTTTCTGGACTGAAATCTTTCAAATGAAATATCCTCTTCAAAACATGGATACACTATTTTAGTCGCACTGTCACACTGTGTGTTCATCAATTTATAAATCTGGGCACATGCTAAATTTCAAACTTATCATTTGAGGCTGCCATACTGACAGGCCATCAGGCATTGCACCAATTCTCCTATCCAAGAAACTTTCAGCAGCTACTGGAATTTTTGACCAGCATGGTACCTCATAAAGAAAAGAAATTAGAGGTTTTTAATAGCCATACTGGCAGGAAATGTTGCAGACAGAGGAAGAAAGACAATCACTTCCTGGATGGAAAAGAAGGGCTGTACTAACGCTGCATGAAGCCGGACAAAGCTCAGAACACCAGGACAATACATGTACTCCCATTACTAATTTATTATTTTGCTACTGGTTTTGGGTCTTTTCAAGCTCCATATAGTTCAATGTAACTCTATGCAATCTAAGGATTTTTGCCATCCGTTCTACTACTTCTGAAACCTTCTGACAGCCTTTCTTCCAAGAATGAAATTTTAGAAACTCCATTACTGCTACATCTTTGTAGGTAATCCTCACAACTACGTATTTTTAAGCAGCAGCTACTAAACATTGAGAAAATGCTTTCTAAAAGTAATCTCTTTTTTTTCCACCCTCAAAGAAAATGAGATTTAACATCATGCTGTTTCTCCAATCCCAATTAATACTTTGCACTCTTATGACCAAATCTGACAAAAAGAAAGAGGTCTGAGAGATATTACACACCTGTTAAAATCTGAGGCTGGGGTAAGGGCAAACCCAAATGCTACACCCCACTAACAGAAAGCCAGAAAGGTTTCGTTCATTACTCCAGCAGTCACATACACTACTATCATGAGAAGAGCACAGAAGATTTCAAAATCCCACAGCAGGGAGCGTCATGGACCATACAGCAAAACACGAGGCTTGTCCAGTGGAAAGGTAGAGAACATAGGACAAAAACCTATACAAAACTACGTTTGTTTAGTTCTGCTTTTTGTGTGATGGTTTATTGAAATACAACAGCTACAAGTCTTTCCATACTGTTTATGGGCTATTGCTGTTTCCCCCAAAACAGTTTACATCTCAAATTCAGAATTACTTCCTTTCAAAAGAAGTTTTCTCCTGTTAGTTTTTATTGTAGCTTAAACTTAGTATTTGGAGATCTTACAGTTAGCCTATTGTTCCTCTGTATCTCAACTGTTCATACAAATTATTCATTGCAGACCACCACGGACCCTTTATTCTCTTCCTTATCTGCACTGCAATTAGCTAGTATATAACCAAGTACCGTAACAGTGGATCACTGTTAGAGTGAGCAATATCAACAAAAGGATTGAGAACACAATCCAGCTTTCATGAAGATGTACTTGTGCAAAATATCAAGAGCAGTAGACAGTATTGTAATTTCTGAATTCAATGTTTCACAGTTTTCCAAGACACATCAGCAAGCCTTCAAAAATCACATATCCAGAAAAGGATGTTGGAAGATTTCCACACATGTCATTCCTCGTGTGTTTAATAAAGAGACAGAAAGCAGAATGAGACTCTAAAATGCACTGCATTTCTGCCCTGAAAGCTAATAACATGGGGTGGTTCCTGATTTATTGCAACTCTCCTTGAAAACTTCTGCTTCATTCCCCTAGTAAGAATTTTTAAAACTTGGAAACAACAGTTTGGCACAAAAAAGGTATGAGTTATCCCAATAAATCAATGTGTTAAATTTACTAGAAACGACAACTTATCATTGAACGTAAATCTCACAACTGTTACGAAGTCAGACTCCTGCCTCCCTAATGCAGCTATATGGACAGATTGCACTCTATCACTCCATCCTATAAGCAGCCAGTGTACAGTGCTGCACACAGCATAAAATTCCACATAGTCGTCAAGGCAGGCCATAGTGCATAGCTGTGAATTCACCTGGTATTTTGTCACTACCCAATTGCACCATAAGATAACACAGAAGAAAGCTCCTCTGTCCAAGTTGTCCTTGTTTTCATCACATGATGATCTAGGCATATTTCAAGCTGAGAAGTCTAGGAAATCAAATTAATTTTAAAAGCACTAGCACAAAGCAATCAAACTGTGTGGATTTATCATGCACAGTTCATACACTTTACTGTGTGCACTGCTGTAAAACACATTTTGATTATGTTAAATATGCACCAAACTAATGCAAGTAACTAAATTACCAGAAAAAATGTAAACAAAATTCACTATAGAGTGGAAGAGAAAAGATCACAAATCCTAAGGTACTTATCAAAAAAAGAATGAGAGTCTGCTTTACTGGCAGTGTAGCACCACCTGGTTGCTAACTAGTTTTCGTTTTGCTAACTACAACGTTTTTGTTAGAGTGGCAAACCTGGTATTACTGTAGTGGCAGAAGGAGAAGGAGGTTGAAGAATCTCATTCAGATGCAGAATCTGAAAATCACTATCCAACATACTAACCCTTGTTGTCAGCTCTCCACTGCCACCTGCAATGTAAGAGGAAGAGGGAACAATACAGATACAACAGAACAGCCCATGCAGGCTTTCACTGGAAATAATGAACAAGTGATAAAGCTTTTTATGAATGAGACACGGAATTCAGTGAAAAATTCTATCACTGTAACACTGAAGTGTTACTAATGCCAAGTTAAACACATACACCCCTAACTATTTTCTTTTGAGTCATATAGGCCACAGACTGCTAAAAGAACAAAAAGCCCTCAGTGCTTTATTGGCCAGACACATCTGACAATGTGCAACTTCATACCAACACTAACAAATGAGAATCTTACAGTCTTCAGGATGTCTGTCTAAATTATGTTCAGACTGTCTGAGAAGCTGTCATCATAAATTTGTACAGCCAAAACAAAAAGATTAAACACCAAGCTCACCATTAACACACAGGACAGATTTCTGATGGTTACAGAGATTAAAAAAAAAAAAAATAACCTCAGGTCTGACAAATCCCATAACAAACTCAAAACAGTACAATTTACAGAGGAAAGCATTCACTGAACATGAATTAATAAGATTCCCAAAGGGGCCATGCATTTCTGAAAATGTTTTTGAAGTCTTTTGTGCACAAACCACAGTAAGAAGTTCAGCTTATGTACAAGAACTTGAAGATCTCTAATATAATGACCAAAAAAATTAGTAACAGATTTAAAGAAGGTACCTTGAGAAATAATTATTGATAAAAAGTATCTAGCGAAAACAGTGGTGTAATATTCTAGTTACTTGCTCTATGATCCAAGATATTGCATGTATTTTATTTCTTTTTATATAGAAATTAGCCATAATTGATCTTTTCAATGTATGACTGGGAAGCTTTCACAGCATAGGTAAATGCAGACACAGAACCTAGAAAAGGGAAAAGGAGGGTGTCCAACGGTCAGGATGTTCATCACCAGCACAAGAACAAAGACCAATAAAGGAATTCTTTGCAAACATTGTATTTGGACACCTAAAAAGAAAAGTTGTTTTGGAGAAGTTGGAGGATATCAACTGTTCCTAACTGGACAGATGACTCTTACAGCAAAAGGAGCAGAGAGTACTCAAATTTACACTGAAAATAAAAAAATAAAAAAAAAAAAAAGACATTCAAACTTTTAAAAGGGAGATCAAGAAACACATTGGGTTCTGTATCATTTTAGATTTTTAGATGCAAATGACCTATCTTTTACACAGCTTAGATTACATTCATGTCATGTTTTAACCCCACCCAGCAACTAAGCACCACACAGCTGCTCACTCACTCCTCCCCCCAGCCAGTGGGATAGGGAGGAGAATTGAAAAGAAAAAAAAAAAAAAGTAAAAGAAAAAAAAAAAAGTAAAATTTGTGGGTTGAGATAGCTTAATAGGACAGCAAGTGAAGAGAAAATAATAATGATGATATATAATAATAATAAAGAATATACAAAATAAGTAATGCAAAACACAATTGCTCACCACTCACTGACTGATGCCCAGCCAGTTCACAAGCCACTGTGCCCCTGGCCAACTCCGCCAGTTTATATACTGGGCATGACATCATATGGTATGGAATATCCCTCTGGCCAGTTTGGGTCAGCTGTCCTGGCCATGCCTCCTCCCAGCTTCTCACTGGCAGGGCATGAGAAGCTGGAAAGTCCTTGGCTAGTGTAAGCACTACTTAACAACAATTAAAACATCAGTGTGTTATCACCATTATTCTCATACTGAATCCAAAACACAGCACTGTAGCAGCTACTGGGAAGAAAAGTAGATCTACCTCTATCCCAGCTGAAACCAGGACAATTCATCAGAAGTAATCACATTTAATGAACAATTGCAAGGTAACAGTCTGCATTATGCAACAGGTACAGCTACTTGAGCAGAGTGCATCCCTCATGTAAAAATCTCCAACTCTGAACCCTTATGATCCTAAGGTTATACTGCATCATGTTTCATAAATGCATGAACTGAAAGATATCATAATAAAATGCGACTATGACCTTGAGGGTTTTTTTTTAACTTAAAATACCTATTAAAAAAATAGCAATACTGAAAGTTAAAAAAGCAATTATACAGCTGGGAGCAAGCAGTGGCCTAGTAGAAAAAGGGTAATGTTTGTGGTGAGGTTTATTTTTTCTCTCCTTACCTCACATGGATGAGTCCCACAACATAAAGCAAGGAACTAAGCTTTTTCTATAGAGCTCTACAGTAGTGCACCTGAAACACTGCACCAAGTATAACATACCAAAAATATATTCAAAATAATTTTCAGATATTGAGAAAGTTCAGAGAGAGTGATGAAAAAGATCAGAACATGGGAAAACAGACTGACGAAAGATGAATTAAGTTAGTATATCTTTACTAGAATGGTATGACATGAGAAAGTTGCCAGTACACCTTTGTAATGGAGAATAAAAAGTAATTATTTAGAGAAGTATTAAACTTCTAGCTATACAAATACGAATGAGGAGGGAAAAGTTGTTAGACAAAAGAGTCTTTTGATAAGCATATTTCTCTTGCTGGAATCATCTCCACGGCAAAATGACAGGCATATCAAGACTTAGATATTTAAAACCATGCTAGGCAACTCATACATAAAAGGTACTGCAGGTCAAACCTGCTCTTTCATCAAAGTGGATTACATTATTTAACAGATTTTCCATCTCCAGCTTCTAACCCCAAAATAAGCACAGATATTATTCTAGCAAATGTCTTTAGAAAACAAGCACATAAAACAAACTCCATTGTATTTCTGGTGAATAAAAGTAAAATGAGAAGCCATTAGACTGATGATGAACTCATTAACTCAAAACAGTCACATAAATAAAAGTAAAGCGAGTCTAAAAAACCTGTCTAAAATAGCTGATGAGACTTTTCCAGAGAATGGATGAATCAGTCTGGTTTAAGTCAAAATGAAATGTGGAAATAGTTGCGAACTGTCCATGGAGCAGCGTCTCATTCTAAGTAACATCAGGAAACTAGCACAAAAATTACCTTCACGATAAATTAATTCTGCATTCATAAACAGGATACCAAGCTCTTGACAGCTATACAGAAAGCTGCAGAGCTTGATGCCAAAGAAATGGATTTACGTTATTTTAAAAAGCACATTGATGAGTAATCTGTTCTTTTCTTACCATCGTACTTTATTGCATGTCTGCGTAGCGCCAAGTGGAGAACCTGCCACCATGGGAACCTGGATGGGGCTATGCTGTTTGTTCATGACAAGATCCAACTTCTCTTCCAATGATTTACAGGTAGCCTCTAGAGCCAGCAACTTTGCCTCAATGCTATCCAACCGCAGGCATATTGTCTGATTAATGGAATACAGGAATGACTAGAAAGGGGAGAATGCAAAAGAAAGCGATTTTAAACACTTGTGCATTTATCTTTAGCAACATACACATAAGGAAGCTCCAGATAAATGTGACTGGAAAACAATTCTAAAGGAAATAGCAGTTGTGCCTAGTGACAAAAATCAGCCACATACAAAACTGATGACATCCAGGAGCATTTTAGCATTCTCAAATTCTTCCAGATATTTATTTAGAAGCCAAAAGCATCTGAGCCAAACACATTTTCACCTAAGCACTTTGTTAGTATGATTTCATACACCACAAAATCATTTAAAATGACATGCCAAAGCTTCTCATTCAATACATGTAAAAACAAAAGGATTATAAATCTATGAACACATCCTCCTGGATGAAGTTAAATAAGATTTTTTGCTGCCCAAACAGATAAATTCAGATGATTACAGTGGAAATTATATCAACACAAATAACCTCAGAGACAATTAATGCCGCTCACTTAAGATTTCTCCTGAACAGTAAATCAAGAAAAGCAAATAAATAAAATCTGTTTTCCTAAGCTTCCCTCCCCCCCCGCCCCCCAAAGAAAGCATATTCTACTTGGTTTCTCTTGGGAAAAATAGGCTATTAAAGGGTAATGTTACACACATTCTCCTTTGCAAACAGCAACTATGCCATCTTGTGGCTCTTCATTACAATTTACACACCTAATCAAGCTGGTTTACAGTGCTGCTCCCCCGGAAGCTTCAGTTTCTATGACCATTTCAAAGATACAGAATTACATATTAAACGTGTGGCAGTAAAATGGTCCTCATATACTTATGCTCCAAGATGAAAAAACAAACAACAAACCTAAAACATGCTAGTGAGAAGAGCAGAGGAATTTCTGCAAGTACAGAAAAGCCTGTGCTACTGAGCCTCAACCAAATATGGTTTAACTATTAGGAGAGTGTTGTTAGCTTAAAATAATAATTTAAAACATGCTGAAAGTATCTACATATTGTAATACAAATACAGGCCCAAGTTTATCTTTTAGGTTAACTTTATTTACTTTAGCAAAAAGTGTACCGATAGTGATGTTTGAGTCACTGTAATTAATTATGATGACATTTTATAATGCACATAAAATCCTTGCTACTGATTTTACACTGGAAAATTAGCCAATCATCCAGATTTCAAAATTTATGAACAAAAAATCGTACAGACATTTACAAGAAGGCTATGAATAATTCCAGTATTACGTATAAACAGTTTATTTTATATTCTTTTCTTTTAATATATTTCCCTAAGAAAGCTAACTTAATTGGTATTACAAATAAAAACAGAAAAAGGCATTATCACAACCTTAATAGAGGGATCCTGGCAGTTAATTTCTATACGCTGACGTTTCAGAGCAGGTTCTACATCATCATCTGTCACTTCATGATTCTCCAACACAACTGCAAAGAAAAAAAAAGCATTGTCATAGTTTATAATACAAGAGGACAAGGCTCAAATTAAAAATACATTAAATGGATAAAACAAAAAAAATGTAAAAGGCATTTAATTAACATATTGTATATATTCTTTTACACTTACTTGGGTTTTCTCTTAAATATATGACAATATTGTACTGCTTCTCAAAAAACATTTATCCAAATCTAAAACTGTTTCACGTGCACTGAGGATGTAACACTCGGGCACTACCTTGGATTTTTTTATCAGGAACTTACCACAAGGTAGCAGAGTTGCCACATTAGCTGTTCTGCTTTGACAGATTCTACAAGCTTCTGAACCCTCATATTTATACAAAATCATAAAAAGTACTAATGAAGTCCTGTACAAAGAAAGGAGTACACCCACTTCTCAGTGTAGTAGTGGGTTATTTTTCCCCAGTGGAGATGAACACAGTGCTGCAAGCTTTCCACAACCAATACTTAGATATGCAGACCTACAGATTCTAAGAGCCTTTCACCTAAAGGTAAACATTTTGAAGAAAATAGTAGCAAAAGAACTAAATTTAGAACTGGGAGGCCTGGATGGTAAAACCAAGAGGTAAAGCCCTAAACAGCCTCATGGTCAGAGCATAACCTGAGATTGCATGACCAGGTTCGAGTTCCTTTACCAAACTGAGCAAAGGAAGAGTAAAGGTTGACCATACCACAGCTGACAGTCCTGAACACCAAGTTACCCGCTAGGCTAGGGCAGGCATGTCCCAGCTTCTCCTCCAACTCTTTGGGAACATTTCTGAAGTGACTTTTTAATTTTGCATCAGAAAAAAAGGGGTTTTTGAGATGTGTTTCTGTTTTCCAGAACTGTAGTTACTGCTCTTTCATACATGTTCTTTACTTACATGTAGCGGCAGCAGAGGATCAATACCTAAAGCTGATCTCAATGCATTTTCGCTTAGTAGGTCAACTTCTAACCCAAGGATATCACAATATTTGTTTTCAGAAGTGTTTTTCAATTTTACTGTAATTTTGTTATACATACAAAGAATTTTAATAACGTTTGAGAGAAACTATTTTACAAGTAAAACAACAATTCATAATAGATGGGTGATAGTTCTCATTTCAGGGAAAGTCTAAAACATATATTTGGTCTGGAGAAAAACAAAAGATTGCAGGAGGCCGTATTTCATCCAAAGTTTTCGGCACTTGTGTACCCCTGCACAAAAAAAGCCCCAGGCAATAAAGCCTTAAAAAGAAAAGTAAAATTTAAAAAAAAAAATCTGATTTCTAAAGGGTATTGAAGATATATAAGTTAAGCTATTGAAAACGTGGTATGTAGTCTTAAAAAGTGCCCGTCAGAAAAAAAATCTGCAGACTGCTTTATATTTTTAAGAAAATCACAACAGTGATTCCCACCTTGTTAATGGGCAATACTATAAATGATCTTTCTCATGCCATCAGTACCATCTGCACCGTACCTGGGTTATCTGGAGTCAAGTCTTCAACAGCAATCTGAACAACATCTGCCAAATCCTGTTCTGACATCATTCAGAACCAGGCAGCAATATCCCGTCAGACACCACTGCAGGTCCCCAAATAAGTAATTTTACAAGTCATGCAATCCTGAAAAACAGCAGTAAGAAGAGCATTAATACAGATACACTTCATAGATCGATACTGCATTTATTTTTTCATTCTTCCTCTGTAGAGGGAGATGCAGTTCCTAACAGGAGTGGCCAACCTACAAAGTGATCATCCAATGGTATCAACTGCTACTTCATTCAGTAGCCTCGCTGAAGAGCCAAGGGCTGAACTACCTGCATCACCTCTATGAGTAATCTTTCTATACTAGGACTGAGACAAGAGCTCAAGCTTTCTTTGCTGATCCACTTTTCTGCATTTTCCCAATGGATAAAGCGAAGATTTAGATTCAGAGATTTGGCAGCTCATCAGAATAAAATACAGAATAAAATGTTTTCTTTTAAATTGATTTTTTTGTTTTAGAAGTTTTAAGAGCATACAAGACCATTCCTAAATTGCAGAGTTTTAATGTACAAACTCTTACTTAGCTCTTGAAAGTGATCACACTTTAGTATTTAGTCTGGATGCCGCAAAAGCATATGAAGCTCTCCAGCCACACTAGACTTGCAATTGCTGCATTCTGTACAGATCTATATGCACAAAAGATCCTTACACATAGGAATTTTAAGAGGATTCTAAAATCTCCATAAACATCCAGTAAGAGCAGGGAGCTTCCTCGCAGCTAATTACAACTAGAC
The DNA here is from genome assembly GCF_000687285.1 of Phaethon lepturus. Classification (NCBI taxonomy): domain Eukaryota; kingdom Metazoa; phylum Chordata; class Aves; order Phaethontiformes; family Phaethontidae; genus Phaethon; species Phaethon lepturus. The sequence continues at coordinate 13,599 of NW_010541346.1, read as the reverse complement.
TTGAAGAAAATTTGACTTTTTTCCTTGGCTATTGAACTTGCCGGGTTTTTCTACAGCTCAGTTCTGATGAAACTATTTTCAGAACATGGTCCTGATTCTAAAGCCAAAATATTTCTCAGCCCTGCTCCCTTGGAATTCTCTGTCAAGGTTATTTATTAGTGTTTTAAGAGAAACCTTCAACCTGCAAAATTGAATTAAAATCACTGGAATCATTCATATCTGTGCTTTCCCACAGTCTACAAAAGGATGGACAATGAATACCAAGAGATCAGCCAATTTCTTCCTTTTTAACCTGAAGCAAAAAACCACTAGAGAGATAATTTGAGGTTTACCAATGGAAATGGTAATTCACCCCTCAGCACTGACACTGAATCACATCCAACTACACATAAAGATTTTCCTCCTTCCCTCTTCCATTTGAGCACAAGAAAGCCATTAAGCCAGACAGGTGGAGTACAAATTTTTTTAAGAGAGCAACACAACCTACAGAAGAATTTTGGGACTGGCCTGAGCAACCACAGCGTGCTGTGAAAGTCCATCTCAAAAGGAGGACTCCCCACATATCAGAACCGTTTACTCAAAATACCAGCACTGCCAGTACTGAGTCATTTGAAATTCTGATCATGGTGAAAAACTGTTGGGACAGCACAGACTGTGGCAGCACGCCCAAAAAAACCTGGCAATACATTAGTGCATATGGATGCCATTTTGGCAAATTGTATTTGCCATTTCTGAGAAATCCTGGTAGCCAGCCAGGCTTAACATAATAAAACAGCTGTGCTACAGTTACTGTTTCATAATGTCACATACTGCTAGTAATATTAAGAACCCTGCCCTCAAGTTGAAGGAAGACATCCGCCACTCCAAACACTAAAAAAGGACAAATTAGAACAAAACACAACTTTTAAAACTGTCTATTTACACGACTCAAGATTTCACTGATACTTCACGTGTTGCATTTAAACCAGTTATAGCTGCAAATACATCAATATTTTATAAAACATGCCAAAGCATTTGCAATGCTTTTGTTTAAATCCACTTTAATAGTTCATGTGATGCACATATTTAGCATTCCAAAATTCATTATAAAATAATAACTGAAAATAATTAAACTTTTCTTCAACACAAACAAAAAACAACTTCACACTTCTGAGACATCTGTTCCCCCCTCTCATGGGTCATAGTCTGAAAGTATTCAGCCTCACATCAGAGAAGAAGTATCAAAATATTCTGTCACAGAGTCTTTAAACAAGGGCATAACAACCGAACTATGACTGGCAGAACAGCTACTACACATACACAGCAATGTGTCTTCATAACATTAGTATTTATTTCCACTTAAACAAATTTTATTACAATTTCAGTAAGTCAGACACAGCTCATAGGCAATTAGCCAACAGCCTGATGGAACACATTTTTGCCTGCTCAACAGGCAGAACAAAATATACTTCTGCTGTCACCAGATGCAGTGAGCTCCTGTATCAAAACATAAGGGGAAAACAAACACATTTGTTATTAATGCTAGATGGGCGCATTAGGAAAGCAATGCCCAAGTAAACTATGCTGGGTACTGCAACACAGCAGCTATCACAACTTGAATAAAGTGCTCCTCTTCCACATTCAGAATTTCGGTTTATAATAGAAATTTTTAGCAGTGGTCTAACCTTGCTTTCAGAACGAAGGGTAAAAGCCTGATAAAATTTAACAGGATTAGAGTTAGAGTCAGATTAGTTTATCAGTTTTAAAAAGCCTCAGTCAACAAATTCGGAATAAGAACTTTGCCAATATAGTTTCCACATATTTTTCTCACTGAAATATTTACCAGCATTTCTTCATGTAAAGCACTTCTTTTCTTGAAATTTGCTATACGTTCCCAGCCTCCCCCCCACCCCTTTCTTTCTTCTGGCTGAAACCCTACTCCCCATTAATTCTAAATTAAGTATATGTACCTTGGCCTTAAGACGCTAATGCTGAAATATTACCTGGAACAAATATTAAGCTATAAGAAATAAATATTAACAGAAAGCCAGGAAGCCGAGGATAAACTACAACAGGGACATGAAACGTGCCCACTTTTTCTCCCCCAACCGGCATGTGGAAGTTGAATCAACAGAGCAATATTTTATAGTCAATTTGCTATTATCTGGGGGAGGGCTATGGGAAAACAGCTTATACCAGACAATGGAAAATATCTCGTTAACACATGCACTACAGGAGGCCTTGGCCAGCCAAACTCAAACTGGCTCCAGCTGAGCTACTTAGGTGGATCTATACTGCACTCCTCACTTCTCCTGGAGCTCTTTTTTGGGAGTTGGAAGAGAGTGCTTCAACTCTTACCCAATGCAAAAACTGAAAAACAAGTTACAGTGTGTATCAAAGGGATTTCCTCCCACCTCCACTCCCACTTCAGCCCTGGGCACCTTCAAATCTCAAATGTTTCTAACCCTTCAGACCTCTTGCATCAGGAAGCCAGTTCCCAGATCTGCTCTTCTACTGTCCACCCTTTCCCCACCCCAGGCCAGACACTATTTTGGTAATCCTTGCCTAATAAACCCACCAGAAACCCATTCCTGTTGTATAAAGCAGCACAAACTAAAAATTGTCTTATATTTTAACCGCAGTGCATAACGGAACTAATCACACATAGCAAACATATTGCTTTAGTTCCTTCTTACCTCCCAAAAGAAAAATATTTTTTCAAAATTTGAGAAAACAGTCCTAAGATTCCAAGACAGAACAAGCATCAATATGGAGTAACAGGACTAAATCTTCCAATAATAAATACAGTCTATTTCATCACCCATCAAAACTTAAAAGTATTAATTTCCCTATTTATGTATTAGGAGTTCAAAGTAAAGATAAACACTCCTCCCTGTTCTTGGCTTCTCATATTCAGAAACAAAGCCAAAAAGAGGAGCAAAAAGCCTAGAGCATTCCTACAATCACTTGCTAGGAGGTGGCTCTAGTACTGGAACACTCAGAAAAACTAACCAGAGGCAACTAAAGGTATAAATTTAAAGCAGATTAGATAAAGTGCACTCAATAGTTCTGCCAATGCTCTTACTCAGAATTGATACACTTAGCACAGAATTAAAGTAGCCTTTGTTTAATTAAGTAAATTAATATTTGTAAGCAACTAAATTAAATTCACCTGAATTCCAGGTCAGTTTTTCCACACACAAGTTTAATGCAATTTAATTAATCTATTTCAAAACATTAATTCAGACTAACTCTTCTGAGCAGTCCCTTGTAAACAAACCTATTTACTGAAATATCGCATGGCTTTACAAAGTCACAGGGCATCATTCCAAAGTGTATAATCAAAAACATCCAATGCCTTGTTAACTTATAAAAACATGCACAAAACATAAATCTTCTCTCTCATACTAATTAGTGAAGATAAATACGATATTTTAAAAAAAAACATTTTCCAAAGCTCTGGTCTACTTAGAGTGCTTCACGGAACTTCTCTTATTTGAGCAGCTAATCACTCCCCTGGCTACTATTTCTCATACTTCAGTCTGCACTGTAATAAAAAAAATTACTTCTGATTGTGTGAAAAAAGCTGAAGAATGCCATTTTACTTTGCCCAGCACAAAAGCCACAAATGTTTTTCCTCTTCATTTCACTTTCCCTTTAAATCAATTAAGGCCAATTTTCAAGTATGTCATTTACATTACAAATATATATATTATTCTTTATATAACCGCTATTAGCCAATCAGCCCATTTTTCTGAGCCTAATACCTACCACGAATGGGACAAAGGTCCTTTTCTTGCTAAGAGCTATGATTTACTGACACCTATAAAAGTTTTCCAAGCCAGCTGGACTACAAAGGCAAACCTAATGATAAGAATGTATTATATACATGCATGCAAGTGTATTAATCCTCTGCGAGGACAACACTCTGCAAAAGTAAAAAGACCTTATGCTGTAAAGGGATTATAGTATAAAGATCACCTTCCCTCTGAAGGTGAAGATCCATAGAGGACATAATACTCATCAACTCTACTGCTTCAGTTAAGTCAGTTCAACTTCCCCAAGTACTTGTCCCTTCAGGGAAACAGCCCAGAAGGACCACTGAGCTTTAAGTCTCTGCAAAGAATAATCCACACCAAGAACGTCTTTGTGCAGTTCAGTTTAATCCACTCTGGAAGAAAATTATGCAAAACCAGCAAAAAGGCACTCGAAGTACAAAACAAAATTTTTCACATGATAGTCTTAACAAAGAATAACCAGCATGCTCAGGTTATAACCCCAGCTAATGCAGCAACAGATCTCCTGCACTGAGAAGTCTGTTGTTGTCTTCACAGAAACAATCTCTATGAGCAGTCCCATGGAAATAACTGGGGAATGTTTGTATAATTTGATACATGAAGTTATTCACGGGTATTACAAGGTTCAGAACCTGACAATGCTCTTTCAGTCTTGAGTCTTCCTCTGTGACTTGCAACATTTCTATAATCCCAAAGTCTGGCTTTTTCTCAAAGATAAAGTCACTTTAGTCGGCAGCTAGAACAGAGCCTTCCTACACTAATTAATAATTCCCCAACAAGCCACATCACTGCAAATGTTAATGCACTGTAACAGATGAGGAATAACATAACAAGCAACAATTTAATAGCATGCAGGGTTAAATGCACTGTAAATACATGAGCTACAGGCCTCCCTTATGTTCCAGCTCTCTGAAGCTGCAGTCTTTCAGAATATGAAGTTAAAAATCATTTTTGGGGGAGGATGGGATGGGGATCAGAATGTACACTTCTTCACAACTGCAAAAACTATAAAGGAGAAGATCCCAATCTTTCTTAGCATCTGTTTAGCTTTCATCCTTTTTTCTCAATCCATCTTAAAAGGCAAGTAAAAACAGTGTTCTAAGTAAATTTCATAGTAAAACTACACAAGCATTTCAGTTTTACAATTTAAAAAATTAGTGTAATAATATACAGGCATCCTTGGTTCAGCCAAAGATCAGAAAAAAAAAGTCTATCCTCCCAAAACATGACAGAAACATTGCTTATCTGTGAAAGCATGGACACCAGCCATAACATTCTGGAGATAGATATATAAAATAAATATCACTCACAAAGATGCTATGCTGATGGATTCCAGTGCAAATTCTTAAAATACAGATAGCAACAGAAAAAAGGAAACAGCTGTTCCAAGAATAAAGGATACTGAAATTTCTTTGGAGTACAAAATCTTGCAGGGAGGCAGAAATTTTCAGATATTGCTATGAAAGCTCACATTATTATTATCATCGCTTTGTTTCTAGAAGTATTCCTTTTTTTTTTTTTCTTTTCATTCCACCTGGTACAAGTCACTGTTTTGCTTGGATGTCCTTCTCCTTGAGCAACCTGGTCTAGAGGAAGGTGCCTCTGCCCATGGCACAGGGTTTGGAACTAGGTGATCTTTAAGATCCCTTCCAACCCAAACCATTCTACGATGATGACTCTAGCTCTTCTAATACACTGCCGTTGACCACAATCCTAACACAATGTATATAAACTAAAACAGAAATACCACTGTCCAGCTTAACACATTCTGGCAAAAGGAACGACAGCACTGAGTGTGTGGCCACATACAACGGCAACTCAAGCACAAATTCTCTGTGGACCTTGTATAAACACTCTTGTTGCTGTCATCTGCCAATCTTTGATATCATTCTTCCCAAGTGAGCTAGGAAGGATATGTTAGCACCTATTACAGCTACCCTTTCAGGTGCTTAGACATGCAAAAAAGTCTGAATTTAATTTTACAGACATAAACCCTTGAACTTAATGAGACTACCCATATGGACTGGATATACGTGTTTGCAGATTCAGTGCCTTAAGGCAGAGGTCAGTTTTCTGCATCATGGTGTGATTATTCAGGACATCGGTCATTAATGCTAGGCATATTATGTATGTATGGCTGAAAAAAACAGCAAATATGAAACAAGAACTGCCCAGACAGCAAATGCAGTATATGCAGAACCAGATGGAGTCATCTTGTTTTATTGTTTTCATCCACTAGATGGAGAATCTTTACTGATAACAGCTCCAAAAAAAACCAACACTGCAAGTACTTAAATTCAAAGAACAAACTTCCAGAATTAGTTTCATATTATTTAGATAAAAGCGTCTCCAAGCCTCAAAGAACTTCTACCCATGATGAGAATTTTTTTGAGATAGGTAGTCCAGACATCCTCTGAACTCTGGGTAACTGTACCTTCATTTGAAGTTCAAAATTACTACTTTTTTTTTTTATAACTTCTTAATCTATTTTTCTGTGATACCTCACACTGAGTTGAGGAATTTCAAAACACTGCCTAACACAATCAGAATTATTTGGGGCAGATCTTAAAACAAAAACTGTAACACTGATAAAAATATTTTTCTTTTGTGCTTCAATAAAGTCAAAAACGTCCTGCAAATGTTGGGAATGGACATAATTTTGGTGAGATTATCAGCAGGACTTGAAAGCTTGCAGAGTGTACTCCAATTAATGAAGGCAGCTCCACAGCGTCAGATTCAAAGCATGCCTTAAAATATCACACATAACTCACTGTGCCTACGTCTTTACATAGAGATGGTTGTACCCTTGGGCCTTTCTACACCAGAAACTATACTCAGAAAAAGTGTGTTAAGTTTGGTGCTGTAAATTTCATATTCAGGAGTACTTTCATATGTTCCTAGCAAAATGACATTCCTGCTAAACAAGTAAAATCAAAACCAAAAACTATGCTAATGCTACTTCTAGTAGAAACATGAATGAACAAGAAAAATGAATGGAATGAAAATACAGCTGCACCTCAATTCATTGTCATGTTGTCCTCAAGCAGAAAGCTCTTACCAGAACATTATGTATATGAGAAAGAGCAAAACTTTGCTTGAAGTTTAATACTGCAATGTAAGTGGATTTATACAGGATTCAAAACACTGTACTTAAATAGTTGAATTCTGAGTCCTTTGTTTCCTATTCTCCACCACGAAACTCAAAGGACATTAAAATGTTGTGCTTCAACATGGAAGAAACCATGGTAGTCTACAGACTTCAGCAACAACAGGTCTAGCACAATGTGTGCTACAGGTCCACCAAGGGATCACCACACACTCTATCCAAGATTCAATTTTCCCATGTGGGAAAGAAAAAAAAATAAACAAAACCCCCAAAAAAATGCCCTTCCTCCCCCCAAAAAACAAGGTGCAGTATCTGCCTCATTTCTGAATAAAAGGTGTTACTTTAAATTAGTTGGTATTATTCCTCCTGCAAGGGAAACAGAGGAAATGACAGCGATTTTTAAACACCTCATAGGGCCTTTACTGAGAAGTGATTACGAGCTGAGGTGGGGGAAGGAAGAGGGAAACTTTCTTTGGAAAGCCAATATTCCAGAAAACAGTGGTAGCTCCAGTATCATGAGCTACAAAATCAACCTAGTACTAACTCTGAGCAAGGACCACTCAAAATTCTTGCACCAGACTCAGTTTTCACAAGTAGCAGAACAAAGCAACACGGCAAATGAGCTTGACCACTGGTATTCAAAAAGATCTGCAGAGGTAGCTGAGAAGCTGCCTGAGAAAAGTTGTGAAGTCTTCTTCCAGTCCCAGGAATCAAACGCTTGGAGGAAGGGTACAAGCAGTACAAACATCTTTTACAGACACCAGGGTCTAGCCTTTTCCAGGTGAGCATCCTCTACACCAGCGGGATCTGCATTATGCTCATGAAACCTAAGTTACTTCACAAAGAATCAAGGAAGCACATTTTCCCCCCGCAAGGATGTGTAGACTGGAACAAAGTTTATCACCAGATCTTTGGGCCTAAACTTGCACATGAGAGAAGACTTTGGAGAATACAATTTCTATCAAATTTAAGTTTCATTACTACTTTTTTTCTATTGGGGGGGGTATATTGATATTAAGACATTTTCAAATCTCAATGGTATAGACTGAAATAATTTTGAGATATTTCAACTTTAGTTTCCCATATGAAGTGGACACCAAAAAGCTGAAAAGTTCTTTAAGACTATACATGATACATTTGTAGCTGCTTTCTAGCTAAGACGACTGTGTGTTGTTCAGAAAGTCTTTGAGATACTTTCTGTACAACTACTGGTTCAACACAAGAGGATTTTTTTATGTATGCAAAAAATAACAGAGCTAGATACCAGCTATTTATTCAGTATTTGAATGCCCTTTGGAAAGTGGGAAATAAATAGCATAACAAAAGGGTTGCAACTAAAAATAACTGTCAGATGCTACTGGGAGAAAGAAGGAGGTGAAAAAAACTTTTAGTATTAAAACACTTGCTAAAACGTGCTGAATAAGTGACAGCTTCTGAATATTGACCACCTCCTTCATATATATAATAATTTATACCTGATCAAAGCATTTGCACACACCTCTAACGTAGCTTCATTAACTATTTCAATATTAAGTAGCTATCCCATAAGTTTCCTTCCTGCTTAATACTTTAATTCTATTGCTGTGCAGCCATTTGATATTTGTGAAAATGTATGCAATCTATATTATTTTAAGTTGATTTACCTTTTGCAAGACTGAAAGTACACAGTCAAAATCAAAAGATGGGAAATAAAGAGATTTTAAGGAAATTAGCACAGTTTTCAATTTATGCCTCTGAAAGCTCAGTTTTTCCATTATGTTGTCCAATCATTTCAGTATCAAAAAGTAATTTTTCCCCCCTCATAAAAAAAGAACTAATTATCTATACTCAAGAAAATAGCTTCATGAATGGTATCACAGATGGTACTTTAAATGACCACTGAAATGGCAAGGCCATTAACTCAATGCAATTGTTTAATAAGAAATATTTACCAAAGAACAAATTTGAGCATAGATTAAATTTTCCATGAAGATTCCCTCTTTCAGAAGCCCTCACAACCGTGAAGCGTTGGTGGCGTCGGGCTCTGCCTTGGTGGGAAATGCCACAGCAATATGCCACAAGACTTACTGACTCCATAGGAAGGCTTATCACCAATTTTGGCATCAATGACCACATGCCAACAATAAGAGCCCGTGATTCTTCAAACCTTCCAACAACATTTATTCCAGGTTTATAAACAGACCTAGAAGAAAGGCTGAGTGAAGTATAAGCTAGCAACCATACTGTAGAAAGGAGGGGAAAAAAAAACCCAACCCAAAATGACCTGGATAAGACTTCTGTCTGAAGGATTGAACTACTGAATTTTTAAACCACATCTTGTGTTATTAAGTCTGCCAAAGCAAATATTACTTCACAAGCCAAACACTGCAATTTAGTGTAAACAGAAAATTATTACTTTTAAGTATGTTGTTAACAAGTGTGTGATAATTGGGGGGGTAAATAAGTTTCTTCTTTGTTTTATTAGAAATTATCCAAAATGGGACACACACACACACACACACAATACAACCTCATGCTTCCCGAGGAAAAAGCATTAAAAGTGACCCAAAAAAATTCTTTAAGTTATGGGTAAAGAGAACTGGACTTTTTAATTAACAAAAAATACCTTTTATTCACTTTCATAAACATCAGATTTAGGTTGCAGACTATTATTTGCTCTAAAGAGTTAAAGATACCGCTAAATTCAGAGTACGTTTTCAAACTGAAATCACAGCAGTAGGCAGATATAAGAATGTTCGTCTTTGATCAAACTAAAAACTGGCTCTGACAAAGATCTCCAAGTTTAACACCACCCATGTTTTTCAAGCATAAAGAATCAGAAAGTTCTCTACTTAAAGCCAAGTAAAAGATCATTTAGAAACTTTAGTTAGTGCAAAAAAACTGCTTGTGTGTGTTTCTGGAAGCGGACATGCTGCAGAAATGATGTGTCAGTGTCTAGATAAAAATGAAAGCAACAGTAACTAAGCCCTGCATCTTGGAGCTGTACTCCTGAGCACTCACACCCTGAAAAATCCAAGTGCAGCTCCAACGTCACAACTACATCACATTACCAACAACACGCCACGCTAGGACTAGAATGGCATGATGAAAATCCCCATCAGTGAAATTCCAACCAGGACAGACTGCCGAGGAAAACATCTTGCCCCACGCTGGTTTGCAACAAAACAGCACTGCTGAGAAGCCACTTCCATCTGGTACTGTTCTACGTCCAAAGCTGCTACTACTCTCAGCCCCAAGATATCGCATGCATGTCACGGGCACATAGAGGAGCACAGACACTATGCCAGAATCTGTCTTCCTCTAACCATCATATTCCCTCACCATGTTAAAACTAGCTCTTCTACAAAAACAAAACACGAATGTGGAGGCAGGGTGTGGGAATCAGACATACACCTGAGCCTGACCTCCTTTGGTGTGCTTCATAAGACACCCTTGTCTTACAAGCACGTTTTTCATTGGCAGAAGGAATTACAACTTTCTAATACTTTAACTTTCCAGTTTAATTGCCTCTTTGCAGGAAAGAGGCTTTTGTCACATCACTTAGAGGCCTTGCTTCATAAAGTTGTGCAGTCTAAACGCAGCAGACACCCCAGGACCAGTGTGCACTATGACAAGCACCTGGCTCAAGTCCAAGGGAAATGTGTGCAAAATGCTTTACTCTCATGTGTTCAGCTTACCTAAAACAGAATCTTTGACCACCAAAGGGAACAATATAATTTGTATTTTTCTATCATTTTATATTTTTCATAGTATGTGCACTGCTAATCTTCTATACACTGGAAAAACTTTCAGATCTAGCAATTCCAGGGGGGACAAGGACAGACCCCAATGTTGACACAGGCTTCTACTATCAAAAAGCTGTGGCCAAGATAAAATATACAAGAAGTAATCTGCTTACTCAAAAGTCTTCTAATAGGTTTACCTCCTGTAGCTATCTAGAAAAAGGAAACATTCAAGTTGCTGAAAGAGACCTTAGCACTGTTTTAAAACACAGGGGTAATACCCGTTCTTTTTAAATTCTTACCACAATTCTTATGAAAATAAACTGAAGAGCATCTTTTCAGCAGAAAAACGTAGAGCAAGTAGTTTTTGACATTCTGAAATATTTTCATTAGAACAGTCTCATCCTGTTTTGCCATTGCCCCGCCCTCCTCCAGAAAAAAAAGAAAGTCACTCCAGATTTAAACTTGCCAGACTATATATTCATAGGATGTTAAAAGAGAGATAAGCTGGTACATGTAACAGACACATTTGCGTCTAAGGAGCGGGGAAGGAAGGGGTGTTTAACTTCACACTTGCTATGAATTCACTCCATGGGCAGGAGAGATGGATCCTCTTTTCATCATAAAATACAGGTGCTCCAACTTTCAGAGGAAAATTTGAACTTATCTGTTTTTCCCTTAAATGGTCTAAGTCAGGGTTTTACAAACAGGAAGCAAGATAAAATAATTTTGTTCAACAGACGACATTACAAATTATTTTATTTAAAGCCCCAAACCCAAATGATTTTACGAAGTTAATCCTTTTGTGCACTTTTGCTTAACGTCTTAACATGCAATCTAACAAGTGGTAGGCAAAATTAAGTGCTTAACAGTAGCTTTAAAAACCTAAAACTGCAAGGAAACAAGTGTTTGACATGACTTTTATTCTTTTTATTTTTACTTGAAAAAAAGATTACGATTTAGCCCTTTAATGAATATGTAAAAAACAGAAAATAAAATTACTTCAATAGTTAACAACTAAATATCAAGTTTCAAACTAAAGGAAATCAAATCTGTGAAAAAAATTTTATTGGCAAAGTTCAGAATACATAGACATTTTGTTGTCCTAATGCTAATCATTAGCTTTGCATTGCCTCCTCCTACAAGTAGCTCTTCTGCTACAGAATTCCTGTAGATCTCTGGGACAAGAGCTTCTGTGCACAGAGAAATACCCATCTCTTCCTTTCAAAATGAGTGTACTGAGAGAGTCTTTACTTTCTAAGGAGCATCACAGCAACTTCAATTCAAGGCATTCTTCAATGAAAGATAAGATGACATTCAAGTTCTGACAAAATAAAGGCATGTATTCTTCCTGCGCAGACAATGCTTTACAAGTCTAGGGAAAAGCTCGAGATAAAGACCAGAAACAACCTCAAGTCCTTGAAATATGCAAATGTGAGCATATTACTGTAATTAATGTGGGTCTGAATCCCACAGCACTACTCCTTGCAAAAATCAAGGTAAACCCCTAAGTAGCACTTCTGGTTACATGCAGCTGTGATTATAAGCTGATCTTTCTTCACCTAATCAGTCCAAAACACTATAGAACCAAGTATGCACAGGCAGGACACAAGCCCGTTGCAGACATGTTTAGCAGAACATTTGCTGATGGATCCCTTTCAACTGTGAACATTGATAATCAGTGCTCACTATATTACTACTATACTCTTAATGTTATTATTCAATTACTCCAAATGTTAATAATCAATTACCCTTTTAAAAGAACCTTAAATTTTAAAACCTGTCCTGTAACCACACAACTTAAACATAGCTGGATAATTAAAACATTAAAGCCAGTTATTGTTATTGTAGAAGAGATTATAAATTACAAAACAAAGAAAAAAATAATTAGGAAATATTTTCATCCTCTGAAGGAGATGGAATGTTTCCCAAATCCAAACTCAATCTTTCTACTCTCTTCAATAAATTAACTAGTCTTTCTCCGTAACACCTTTTCATGTATTATTGAAAAGTGAACTACTGCCAAGATGTCATTTAATGTATGGAGTACGGCTCATATAGTTTCAGACACAATTTCTTGTTATTCTGGTCGATTTCTATGGACAACGTTTAAACATATATTAATAATTTCTAACAGAGAAAATCCATTGTTTCAAGAGGCACTGCTATGAAATTATTAAGACAAAATCTTTTTTTTGTTTGGTATTTGTTTGTTGTTTTGAGATCTTGCTTGAGTACTCAAACTTCTACAAACTTTGTATTTGCTTCTTGAAAGCTTGACATCAATAGGCTACTACACCTAATGTAACCTCACACAGAAGGCAAAAAAAAGTAGCAAAAACTGTTCCAAACTATCATTCTACAACAATTTGAAAGCTGCTTCCACTGAAGCAATCACTCTGTTGCTCACACCCCTCCAAACTTGTTTACTTAAAAAAAAAAAAAATCTTCCTTTGAGAGCTCTAAAAATAAACTGATACATAAACTATATGTCCTATAGCAGGATAAAATTACTATATTTGGTTAAGTACACAATTTCCCACTGTACAAGGATTTTAAAAATAAATAAATAAATTTTAAAAAGGCAACACTTGACTTGCAAATAAGGAAAAAGGGAAAACCGAGTGTGTTGTCAAACAGATCACTAATATGAAGAGAATAGAAAATACCAACTCCGATATGGATGTGAAAAACGCTTACTGCGGCTTAAATGACCACACACGCAAAACAGCACCTCAGGAGGCTATTTTTTTTTTCCTCTCCCCCTCTAGCAGGCATGTGAAAAGCAGCAGCCCCTCACCATCACCGCTATCTGCGAGCGGCGCAGAGAAAAGGCAGAGGCAGCACCAATGTCACCAGTCATTTACACTCTCCTAGGACGGGGAGGGAGGCAGCGACTGCGCTCCGCGGTACCTCTTCCCAAAAACGGGCCCGCAGCGTAGCATCTGCGCGACCCGAGGGAGGGAAGGCTCAAATCTGCGCCGTCCTTCAAAAC
>NW_010541345.1:343-2639 GCF_000687285.1 Phaethon lepturus | reverse complement strand
TGATCTTAAAGGTCTTTTTCAATATTAATGATTCTATGATTCTATAAGCATATGATGAAAAGGCAAATCCTGTGCAAATAAGTAGAGTTTAAAAAGGAGACTTGGGAATGTACTGATGCAAAGATGTAAAATGTCAGCAAAATTAATGGAGATAAGTTGATTTATAGCAACAGAAGATCTGGTCAGAACTATTTCCTATAAGAATTCCAGTAACTTTTTAAAAATCAAATTACTCTGTTCTCTTGGAATTATATGGAAAATGTTGTGACATTTAGAGAAACTTCTTGGAGAGATTTTCAGTATTATCTGGTTTTGGATAGGTTGTGAAGCTTGTAAAAACACTCCCTGAGAGCCAAACGTAGTAAATGTAGAAATACAAACACATAACTGATCTTCATTTTCAGTCTCAATGAAGAAGTTTCAGCCTAATTCACTCTGAATTCTGATTCATTTATTTATGCTGAAAATGTTACCTGTTCATCTGTTTACATATATTCTTGAAACATATATTATATACTATATATCTGAAGAAAAGATTGAAAAAGTTCAGCTTTATTAACTAATTAACCACTCAGAAAAGAGGTCTGTGATCATGAGAGCTAAGTATTCTCGTTAACTTGGCCCCTGGCTTAAAAAAAATATGCTGAAATTTTTGGCTCACTAAAGCCAATGGGATTGCTGCCATTGTTTTCCATAGCTACAGAATTTCAAATTTCCTTTGAAAATATCTTGTAAAATATTCCGTTAGGAGTTATTTCCCTCAGATTGAGATTCCACCTTTTTTATTAGGAGATGTTCATTATTACCTTTTGCTTGAGTTTCAGACCTTCCATTGCTCCTTGTGAGATGACACAGCAGTAACTGATTTTCCCACTGGCTGCTCTCCATGCATTAAATAAGTTGTGTTGCAACAGAACAATTCTAAATAAAGCTTAGTATTTTCCAAGAACCTAAGGCAATCAGCATTCAGCCTTCCTTCAGAATTCGATGACAGTTGTGCACTTAAGTCACGGTATCACAGAATCACAGAATCATTAACGTTGGAAAAGACCTTTAAGACCATCAAGTCCAACCGTCAACCCAGCACCACCATGCCCACTAAACCATGTTCCCAAGTGTCACGTCTACACTTTTTTTGAACACTTCCAGTGATGGTGACTCCGCCACCTCCCTGGGCAGCCTGTTCCAATGCTTGACCACTCTCTCAGTGAAGAAATTTTTCCCAATACCCCATCTAAACCTTACTACAGCCTCCTTTCAGGTAGTTGTAGCGAGCGATAAGGTCTCCTCTCAGCCTCCTCTTCTCCAGATGAAACAACCCCAGTTCGCTCAGCCGCTCCTCATAAGACTTGTGCTCTAGACCCCTCACCAGCTTCATTGCCCTTCTCTGGACATGTGCCAGCACCTCAATGTCCTTCTTGTGGTGAGGGGAACAAAACTGAACACAGTATTCAAGGTGCGGCCTCACCAGTGCCGAGTACAGGGGCACAATCACTTCCCTGCTCCTGCTGGCCACACTAGTGCTGATACAGGCCAGGATGCTGTTGGCCTTCTTGGCCACCTGGGCACACTGCTGGCTCATGTTCAGCTGGTTGTCAACCAGCACCCCCAGGTCCCTTTCTGCCGGGCAGCTCTCCAGCCACTCCTCCCCAAGCCTGTGGCATTGCATGGGGTTGTTGTGGCCAAAGTGCAGGACCTGGCACTTGGCCTTATTGAACCTCATACAGTTGGCCTCAGCCCATCGATTTTTTTTCCTACCCTCCAGCAGATCAACACTCCCACCCAACTTGGTGTCATCTGCAAACTTACTGAGGGAGCACTCGATCCCCTCATCCAGATCATTGGTAAAGATGTTACACAAGATTGTCCCCAAAACTGAGCCACTTGTGAGTGGCCGCCAACTGGGTTTTACTCCATTCACCACAACTCTCTGGGCTCGGCCGTCCAGCCAGTTCTTTACCCAGTGAAGAGTAAACCTGTCTAAGCCACAGGTCGCCAGTTTCTCCAGGAGAATGCTGTGGGAGACGGTGTCAAAGGTTTTACTAAAGTCCAGGTAGACAACATCCACAGCCTTTCCCTCATCCACTAGGTGGGTCACCTGGTCCTAGAAGGAGATCAGGCTGGTCAAGCAGGACCTACTTTTCACGAATTTGTGCTGGCTGGGCCTGATCCCTTGGTTGTCCTGCTCATGCCCTGTGAGCACCCTCAAGATGAGCTGCTGCATAATCTTCCCTGGTACTGAGGTCAGGTTGACAGGCCTGTAGTTCCCAGGATCCTCCATCTCGCCCTCATGACC
>NW_010541345.1:0-241 GCF_000687285.1 Phaethon lepturus | reverse complement strand
CTGAGACCCCCTGAAAAAGAGGGAAAAAAGCCATCCAATTCTATGAACTAAAATAGCAGGCCAAAGGCCTTCCTAGGTTCTCTGTCCCTGTCTTCCAGCTCAGGGGGCTGAATACCCTGAGGATACCTGGTCTGACTGTTAAAGACTGAGTCAAAAAAGGCATTAAGTACCTCAGCCTTGTCCCCATCCTTGGTGACAATGTTCCCCTCCCCCATCCAATAAGGGATGGTGATTCTCCTTG
>NW_010541344.1:164396-164724 GCF_000687285.1 Phaethon lepturus | reverse complement strand
TGGCGCCTGCACGGGTTGAACTGGAGCATCCATACTCCTACCCTGTTTTCGGTCAAATGTTTCCCAGGTGAAGAAGCAGTAGAAAGGCTGCTGCAAAAAGAAAAAGAAGCTTGAGAAAATGGCCCTTTTAGGTTATTTTATTATGTATAAAACAGCAAAACAAAGCACTGTTCCAGCTTCCAAAAAAATCTTCCTGTGGTATCATCTCTGTATCGGAGCTGCACCTCCTGTAAGCTATGACCTTCTTGCCTGCTCTCCTGTGGGCACATGGCATGGCCGCCTGTGAGAGGAGCTGTGGCTGGCAGCAGGAGAGTAGCCGGGTGATGGC
>NW_010541344.1:155097-164365 GCF_000687285.1 Phaethon lepturus | reverse complement strand
GCTTGTCACAGAAACCCTCCCTGACAGTCTCTGGGTTTTAATGGAACTGTTTCTGGAGCCCAGGAGGACACCGCTTGCTTTCCGCTGAGCAAGTGTAGTGGGGTTTGAAGCCAGTTAGTGTGCTAGCAGAGGGAGCTGCTGTCGGGACCCTGAGTAAAACTGTTTCTCGTTTGCCTGGACAGAGCTGGGGTGGATGGAGTCTGTACCCTATCTTGATAGGCCTCTGTCCCCGCTGGAATTTTATCGAGAATGGGTGAGTCCGAATAAACCTTGTATAATTCAGAATGCCATCAGCCACTGGCCGGCTCTGAAGAAATGGACCTTGGCGTACCTCAGGTATGAATGAGTTTTGGAGCAGGACTGGTGGTCAGTTATCACTGATCTCAGTAAAAGGCCGTTGGTTAATCTTTGGTTTTATCCTTAAGATTAGCTCAGATTCCTCTGTGCTTCTGTATTTGGTCTTGCCAAACCCAGGTGTAAATTTCTTCTTGTAAACATACTGTCCTGACCAGTTCCGATGCAGTAAGAAGGGGAGGTGTTTCGACTGTGTGCAACCAACAGACTCAGGCTATAGAAACCCAACTCCCATTGCTGTGCTCTGGCCAGTGCTCTACCCTGCAGCCCCTCAGTGGGAGTGGGGCTACAAAATGACGAGCATTTTACCAATGTCTGATTTTTTTTTTTTTAAAGCTCTTTTTAGAGATGGAATTTCTGGTTACACCTAAAATTTATGGGTTTAAAATTAAATTTCTCATGGAAATAAGGGCTGTTAGCCTCACGATGTGTGTGTCTGTTGGTCTCTGTCCGCACATTCTTCCTCCTCGATTGCTTTTGAACATACGGCCACCCAGGTTTGGCCAGGATGAGTAGTCCCAAGAATATCAAGCTCCACCATGATTCATGAAAAGAAGTGGCTGAAGAGGGCCTTCTACCTGCACAGGGGGAAAGGGAGTTCCTCTGTGAACTCACCTGTTAAGACACAAGAGAATTTAGAGAGGCAAAAGATACTATGGTTGCCTTGACCGCAGGCAGCAATTGGAGAAGAATGCCAGAATAGTAGTAGTAGAACTACCAGACAGTTGAAAATCTAGTCAAGAGACAGCCATCCACAGAAAGCCAGGCTTTTTATGTTTCCTGCCCATGAAACGTGTTGTTTTTAAAGTAACCGGTGTCCAATATATGGGCCAATTGCAGGTCTGGCTATAAACCTTGGATTTCTTTTGCAGGGAGGTAGTAGGTCGCAAGGTAGTGAGTGTGGCAGTAACACCAAATGGTTATGCAGATGCGGTGTTTCAGGACCGTTTTGTCATGCCAGAGGAGCGCCAAATGCCTTTCATGGACTTTTTGGACATTTTGGAGAAGAAAGTGACTTCTCCCAACGTATTCTATGTGCAGAAGCAGTGTTCAAACCTCACCGAGGAGTTTTCTGAACTTGTCTGTGATGTGCAGCCTGACATACCATGGATGAGTGAGGCACTTGGTAAACCTTCTGTTTCTCCTATATTCAGTAAATATTTTGTATGGAGCTTTAAAACAATCATGCTAGGTACATGGTGAATGGTGGTTCTGTTTCTGGATGCCACAGCTCAGTTTGGTTTCATCCCCTTAGAAAGCAGAAGTGGTAAAATACATAATAATATAGTAATCCAAGTTTTGGGTTTGGGTTACTCCAGAATCAGTATCTCAGTTGTGTATTGGCACCATCACAACTGCAACAGCGTGGTGATAGTGCCATATAGCCCTTCTTTTCATATAGCAGCTTTTCTCTGATTGAGAGTCACGTTTCGACTTGGATTCATGCTGTTGCTACCAAAGCTGGCATAACAAAGGAGTGAAACAACATGCAGCTCCCACCCCCTTTGGTAAAATTACAGATGTTTGTTTCTAGTTAAACACTGTTCCGTTTCAGTTTTCTATTTCACAGCATATCTTTTTTTAAAATGTCAATGAAAATTATTTACTGTGATCTCACCTTTTTGCAACTGTACGTAGACAGTGCTGCAGTTTCTGTGTGAGCTAAGTCTTAGGGGTTCAGAATTTGGAAATGAAGGGTTGTAACCATCGATTTGGGGATGGATGTTACTATGTCTTGAAGTCCGATGGGCACTACAGTGGAGGTTGCTGTTGCTCACAGAGTGCTATTTGCAATGAAGCCTGTCATAGTTACAAAGGAAGTTGAAGGACAGAAATTGGCAGAAAATTATTTGAAATTCTTTTAAACATGACACTTCAAATTCTTTTTTTGTTCACAACATTTCTCTGTTTCCTAACTATACAGGGAAGAAGCCCGATGCTGTAAATTTCTGGCTTGGGGAATCAGCTGCTGTGACATCTTGTATGTATTGTATGGTGCTGTAAGTCTTCTGCGTGCTTTCAGCACAGGTTTAAGTGGGCTTGTTTTGAGTTGGTGGATCAGTAGGACTGTGTGTTTTCTCTGTCAAGGCAGTTCTGCTTTAACATGCTTTTTTGTGTTCTTTATCCTGCACTTCTGCAGCCTCTTGCTGCTGTGTCTCTGGGTGCATCTACCTGGTGTTATGTCAGGCAAGGCACTGACAATTTGCCTCATTGATTACATTTGCTACAACATTATATTGTGACTTTCCACTCCCACTGTCTGCAAGAGGAAGCAGCAGCCTGATAATAAGAGGACAAGCTGACACTTTCAGTTTACTATAGTTTCTGATGTAGAGAAGGAAATAACACTGGTTTTCACTCTTTCTCCCCATCTCTGTTTTTTCTCAATCCTAGTACATAAAGATCATTATGAGAACTTGTACTGTGTGATATCTGGAGAGAAACATTTTCTACTGCATCCGCCAAGTGACCGTCCCTTCATCCCGTATGGTACATAATTTATTATGCAGTGTATCTGGAGGTTGGAAGGAGAAGAGGCTAAAATATTGAAAGATATGAAAAAGGAAGCAGAGATAACATTTTGATGTTTATGCAGTGTTATACTTTCCAGCGTGAATGGGAATCTCTTCTATTTTGTGTTGCAGGTAGTTTGTAATACAAACATTACTCTGAGTTCAGGTTTTCCAGTCTTGTAAAGTAATAGGTTCATTGATACTCATGGCAGTCTCTTCTCTTCTATTTAAATTATTTAAGTATCTTGTCAGTATTGTGGCATGCCATCTTTGATGTTTAACAGGTTTGGATTCTGCCTGCTTATTCTTTTCTTCAGGAAAAAAAGCCAGGAAGCTGAAAAATAAGCTGTAATTTAACAAAATATTCAAGGTACTAACTGAATCCCCACTGCTCTTCACCAGTCAGGTTGCTCAAAGCCTCATCCAGTCTGACCTTGAACACTTCCAATGATGGGACATCCACAACTTCTCTGGGCAGCCTGTTCCAGTGTTTCATGACCCTCACTGTAAAAAATTTATTCCTTATATCCAGTCTAAATCTACCCTCTCTCAGTTTGAAACTGTTGCCCCTTGTTCTGTCACTACAGGCCTTGGTAAAAAGTTTCCTCTGTCTTTCTTATAAGCCCCGTTTATATATTTTTTTATATATAAAAATATATTCTATATATTGAAAGGCTGCAATAAGGTTTCCTCAGAGCCGTCTCTTCTCCAGGCTGAACAGCCACATCTGTCAGCCTTTCTTCATAGGAGAGGTGGTATCATATGTATGTGAATGTATGAAATACATGTATGTCATATGAGTCATACTTTATACATGTATGTCATATGAGTCATACTTTGCAAAACAAGTTACTGTTAAAGTATGGAACAGACATAATGCTTGCATGTTATAGTTGTAGTAAAAAGACAACTCCATTTTTTGGAACATCAAGTTAATGGAGGGAGACTCTCAAGGGAGGTCTTAGAAAACCACATGTGCTGAAGCAATGAAAGAAAAGCAACCTGCAGTATCTGAAGCAGTTAATGAGCCCTGTTGGATAAAACTAGAAATGAAAGGCTTGCCACAAGTCACTAATAACTGTTGTGAGTGCTATCTTGCTAGACTGACCTAACAACAAAGGGCAGAATATAGAACAATGTGTAAGTCAGTCAGGGATGCATTTATGACTTCTGAAAGGGAAACAAGACAGTTACTGGAACAAAATAGGACCAGGAGTAAAATGGGTTTTGAGGAGAATCATCCCTGTGAAGAAAGAAGGTTGGAATTCCAAACAGGAAGGCAGTTCCGTATTCAGACTGACTAAAAAAAAATAATTAAGAAACTGGATAAAAACTGAAATGTACAAAGGGAAGGACAGTGAGGACAGTAAGTTGAAAATGATTTTGTCTTAATTTTTCTTTTACTTGATGAAAGTGTGACATGCCTGTCCACTAGTTTCTTTGGGTACTACTCAGATTTGTGCCATTTACTTCCTTCTGTGGTTCCAGAGCTCTATCAGCCAGCAACCTACCAGGTATCAGAAGATGGCTCATTTGAAATTGTGGACAAGAAGAGCACAGATAAGGTAAAAAGTATATAAAGAACACAATACAGTAAAGAGAGTGTTGGGCACTGCTAAGCTCTCAGACTGAGCATATTGATTGGTACTTAGAAATCCTTCATTACTGGAATGGCCTGATAGTTCACTTGTATTTTATTAATTGTAAAGGGTACACAGGTTCCAGAAAAGATTTTTTTTACTGCACACCTGAAACCATTGATATCATAAACTGTCTTCCTTGCACCAAACTTAGATCCAGTAGAGGATTTTCACCAAACTTAAATAGATCCAGTAAAAGACTTTTAAATGAATCAAGAGTAAAGGAGTTTATGTCATTAAAACTGAAATAGACTCCTCTGCATTCACTTTCTTTTGGCCCTCAACTCAGGGCTGGATTTTGCTCTACAGCAGTATCACCCAGTGCAATAAAATATATCAGCTCAATGAATAAATTGTGTTTTCTTAGTAGTAGCAATATTGATTCGATTAAAATCTATAGATCTGGAGGCACTTCACAAAAACTCAGTAGTCTTTTGTATCTAATCATCCTGTTCCTTTTGCCTCTGCAATGTGTGACTAATGCTACAGCTGAACTTGAGCTGGGGCTTTTTCTCTGTTTCCGGAGTGGTGCTCATGGAATCTCATGAGAGCATTCCTGTAACGCAGTAAGGTGGGGTGCTGAGGTTTATAACTCGGTAGGGCACAGAAGAAATGAATGCAGACAAGAGGGATTTCCAGCAGGAAGCGGGGAGGGGTTAGCTGCTGGGAATAAAATTAGATCAGAGAGCTTTAGAAGAAGAAGGGAATTTCTAAGAAGAATGGTGCAGATAAAATGCTCAAGCACTGAATGTAGGAGGAACAAGTGACTTGAGGGGCTGGAGGTGTTTTGGAAGCATGCCACGAGACTGAAATTTCATGGCTGACATTTACCACCTTTTCCGTAATAAGAAATGCTTCACTGAAGGAGGCAAATTTTTGCATCCTTGACCTTTTCTGAGTTGACTGAGGAAAGCTGTGTAGCTGTACGTGTTTTGCTAGGCAAAATACATATTTTGTAACCTAGTAAGTTTGGTTGTGGGTTGTTTTTCTGGAAGCTTGCTGGAATTTTTTACTGAGATCAGTACCTCTTCTGCTTCTAGGTGCCCTGGATCCCCCTGGACCCATTGAATCCAAATCTGGAACAGTATCCAGAGTATGCTCAAGCAAAACCTTTGCAGTGTACAGTGAAAGCTGGTGAGATGTTATACCTGCCTTCTCTCTGGTTCCATCATGTTCAGCAATCACATGGCTGCATAGCAGGTAAAATACACAGTATTTCCAGATACGTTTTTGAACTGTGGTGGATGTGCAGCTAGATATCCCACAGCAAAGCAAAAATGGGACCAAATGTCCCTTTGAGATCATCTACCTCCCCTCAGGGTGACATGGCAATCTTGAAAGATGCCATGGGGCTATCTCCTTGCAGTCTCTTTTGCTTGTAAGTCATAGTATTGTTGACAAGTGCTAGGGATATAGCAGAAGAAAAAGTCTTTCTAGTTGTCAGTTCTGGAGAAGAATAGCTAATTCAGTGATCATGATCCAGTTTCTGTTTATGACATGGAGCTAAGCAGTTTTTCTGCCTAGCCTGCTAACTGCAAATTGGTCATCTACATACCTTTCACAAAGAAACTGCATGTTGTGTATGCCATTATCACGTCAGCAAAAAAGGATCTGGGGGAAGAAATGGAAAACAGAAAGTGTATGAGTTTTAGGCATGGATCTAGACACAACGTGGAAGATACTCTGTTGTCATGTGAGCTGGAATCTGCTCCAGTCCAGGCTTTTACCTTGATAATAAGCCCGTGCTTGTGTTCGTGTTCCCCTGCACTTGTCAAAAGTCATGTCATATCTCTCTTTGTATGATTTATCATCTCTATCTCTTTTTTTCCTTCCCCAAGAGAGTTCCAGAATTTCAAGCATTGCTCATTTCGTGCAGGTGGAGGGGTAGGGATGGTGCAAAGTATTATTGTTACGTTGTGTAAGTTTTGCAGGGTTTGAGGAAGAGTTTTTTTTCTGTCCTTTACCTGGAATAATCCTGTCTGTCCAGGCAGAGTAAATAAAGTATTCTGTACAACATGATACTAGTATTTGTGCAACACTGCAAATATTGCAAGCCTTTTTTTTTCCCCAGTATTCACGATACTGTGATAAAAAGACAAGCTAGCAGTGAAGAAGTATACCAATTCTCTTTTCCCAGTAGTGCTGCATCAGTCCTTAAAAATTTTTTAGAAGAAGCAGAGTTGTTTCCATTTGCAACCCTGACCACTCTTTTTCTCTGTGTAGCAGAAATGCTAAAGAATTGCTGAGTTTATTTGGCCTTTACTGCACTGTAAAGGCCTGTTAACTGCACTGTCTGTATGCACTTGAAAAATCAATATTCTCTGGGTCTGGTCCAGTGGACGTCTGAAGCTAGAGTATATCCTCCTTCAAGAACCATTGGTAGAGTATTTTACTGCTTGGCTTATTTTTTCTAGCAGCTGTACACCAAAATTAAAATGAGAAGCTGAATTAAAGCACTGATTGATGACCATTGTGAAGTAGTGGTGAATCTGCTGTGCTTTACACACTCAGAGGAAGAGAGGTTCCTATTGAGATAGTAAACTTTGCAGTGTATTTGGTATTTTTTTCTAAATAGAAGCACATATTTTCTGTTCCTAAACATTTTGCTAGCTTCTGCTCCAAGGAATCCCCAGTATAGAGTCTGAAGAGGAGTTGGTTTGGGTTAAGACAGAGTTGCATTGGCAGCACTATTAAAGAACTCTGACGTTTACTTACGTTATTTTTGGCTGTAGCCAAAGATTTGCTCATTTCAAAGTTCAGTCAGTAATAAGGAAAAATTGAGCTGTGTAAAACAGTCTATGAACACATTTGTAAATCATTACATTCTAGCCTTAGAAATGTTTTTCCTTTTTCTTGTCTCCACAGTGAATTACTGGTATGACATGGAATATGACCTGAAGTACAGCTATTATCAACTACTAGATTGTCTCACAAAAGCCGTGAAAGCGTTATAGCAGAGGTGGGGGACTCGAGCTTGCGATCTTTCTCTCTGATGTGATATAATCATCAGCATCTATGACTGGAGTACACACATTATTCAAGTGAAAAGAACTGTACATTAAATTATCCTCAACAATGTCTGTCAAACAGATCATGGCTATTTTGCCTGATTTCAGAGTCCAGATCAACGGGCCAGGTTTTTTGGCTTGTAAGTAGAAGGTTTGATAATAACATTTTTAAGTCTTTGCATGTTGCTTCAGTGATGGTGAGCATAATAAAATTTGAAGTGAGGCAATCCAGGTTTTGGAGGTTTTGAAGCTGTGACTGTTTGTTTGTATCTACAGATTGTTTTCATAAAAACACAAGCAGACAAGGAAGAATCTGCTCTGCCACCCACCTGTGCATCAGGCTGCCTCAGTCCTTAATGCGTTCCGCTTAAGGCAAAAGTCCTATCCAGTTGTAATTCACTAAGTTCAGTGGCTGTGGTATTTTGATGGTGAGAAATTGCAACTTCCGCAATAAAAGGTCAGTTTAAAAGCTTATTTCTGTACTGATTTATTACTTTCTTTTCAAATGATGTGGTGGGTGAAGGACATCGAGGAAGACATGCAAAACTCAATGTTGGCTATTTTCCACGTTAAGCTACATGTTTTTATTGCTGGTTTTTATTTCTTTTCGCTGTTGTATTTAAATGTAGCTGTATTCTCTTACATCCTGAGTGGTGATTTTAGAGTTGCTTTGACAGATCTACAGTCAATCTGCACATCACCTGTGGTCTTGTGGCATGACATGTGATTCTGCAGCCTGTAGGCTCATTGACTGTGTCATTCCTTTGCCAGTAATTGCTGTGTAATGCATGGTCAGGTGAGTTGTGTGGACCAGGAGCCTATTTCTACAATCTTAATTCGCATTTGTGTTTCCACAGAACAGAATGAGACTACTCATGTGTATGAGACCTGCAGGGTAGGAGTAGAAGGCTATTAAATACACAGACATTGCAAAAATGTAGTATTGTTTATGGAAACCCAAAGTTGGTATTTATTGTCAGATCTTCAGACAGTTCCTTAGAAACAGTAGCAATATGGGAGAAAATTTATTTTCCATTTATTAATTAGTAAAATGCAGATACCCTTTAGACAAGATTGATTATTGTGAAGAAAAAAGATAATAATTCTTTTACTTTGTCTGTTTCTTTTGTTTTTTAAAGAAACAGAGTTAAAGCATAAAGCATCATTTTACCTTGTGGTGTTTGTCCAAAAATTGAGGAAGGATTAAGGGCAGGATTTGTTTCATGGCTAGATTAAGATGTCACGTCACTTCAGGCTTTCCAGCTTGTTTGTGTTCACTGTGCCTTGGCAAAGGTGCCCAAGCCAGTTTTGCAGTCAAATCCAGACTTTCCCACAGCTGGGCTGGGGGAAAGGCATTTTGATTATCTCTTTTTGTCACTTTGGGGTGTTTAATTTAGTATGTCTCTCTCAATAATCAAACGTAAGACAGCACGCTAGGAACAAACGATGGCGTGCGTCTGTGCAAGTGGCTGGTGTTACTGTACCACCTCTGAGCCGGAGTATCTGGAGGGAGGCGTGCTCTGAACTACGTCTCCCAGCAGCCCATGCTCACCGGCTGAAGGAAGCAGTCACGGTGGTGCCTCCTGGACTTTGGGCAGAGATTTTAAGCGTGAGAAGCGACAGGATCTTGACGATCCTGTTTCACGCAGCCGGTGTCTCACCACAAAAAAGGGCAGCTCCTCTCCCCACCAGCAGAGCTGGGATGGCGGTGCAGGTGACGGTTCTGCCTTCTGCCAGGTGCCTGTTCGATGAC
>NW_010541344.1:137695-155078 GCF_000687285.1 Phaethon lepturus | reverse complement strand
GGGTCTCCTGCCGCAGCAGGAGGTCACCCTCCGAGCCAGCTTGGTGGACGAGAGTGGGGAGCTTTTCCAAGCCCACGCTCGCTACAGAGCTGGGAGCAACGGAGAGCTCGACCTCAGCCGCTCCCCTGCGCTGGGGGGCAGCTATTCAGGAGTGGAACCGATGGGGCTGCTGTGGTCTCTGCAGTCTAAATCGCCCTATAAGCGGCTGGCAAAGCGGAACGTCCTGACCCCTTTCTGTGTGGACTTGGAAGTGTATGAGGGCCATGGGGACATGAGCCGATTGCTGGGAAAATGCACCAATGAACGATGTTTTTTAGGAGAGGGAGTGAAGAGGATTTCAGTCAGAGAAGGTCATCTCAAAGCAACCCTCTTCCTCCCTCCTGGTGAGTTTTAATTCCATTCTGGTTTTCCAGGTGTGACATACCATGTATTGCCCCGTGACCCCTGGATGCACTTGGGAACACAGAGCAAAGCCTCAGCTAATGCTTCCCGCTGCCTGTGCTTGCTCCAGCTACTTGGATCCTCACAGCAGAGCAGGGAGGAGCAGGCGTTGCCCAGGCGGGTCAAGTGCCAAGGCAGGGGTGTGAAGGGAGGGCAGCAATGGTAACAAGAGGCATGTCCTGTTTTCTGTAGCTGAGGGAGGCCAGGACCTCTCCTGGTGGTGAGAGCTCTGAGGAAAAGAGTGTTTATTTCTTAGCTCTTCTGCTTAGCTGATAGGACAAAGAGGCCCCTGGACTTCAGCAGAGCTGTGAGGTGTGACAGCTCTGGCCGTGGAGTGAGGAATGACGAGGTGTGGTGGGAGCACTGGGCTCGGCTTGCAGCCATCTGGCTGCTCCAATCTTCTTGCAGGCTCTGGACTTGTCTCTCTGTCTCTCTCTCTGGCTAAGGAAAAGCCGAAGAAGGAAGTCGTTACCTGGTTGAGCAGCTTGACTGCATGGGATACTTAGGAAGATGGGAGACAAATGAGAAAAGCAAGGTCTTTAATTAAACAGATGTCATATTCCACAGCTCCATACGGGGACAATGCCGAGACTGGATCTTGTGTAAAGCTGCTCTGAGCCCTGAACTGTTTATGTTCCTTGAGCAGTACTTAAATGTGAATATCTTGCTCTGTAATGAATAAAAAGTTCATTGCAGCTGCTGTGACACCAAATCTTTTAAGGGAAGTCTGGCTATAAGAATGGGCAGAGCAGCAGCAGCAAAGGAAGATCCTACGGCTGCAGGAGGAGAACTGAGAAGCCCAGGGGTGATTACCCAGATGAGACTGAAAGCCTGAAAATGCCAGAGGTCAGTGCTGGAGTTTGTGGGTGCATTTCAGAACTCAGGTATTCTCTCCCTGGAAAATCTGCTAGCACAGTTCCTAAAGAAATGCAGCTCATGGAGCACTACTGTTTGTTCGTCAATGCCCAGTAGCCTGAGAACATCTAGGCCAATTTCAGCTGGAATTCATGGTAGGAGAAGGAGGTCCAACATATGAACTTCCTATAGTGAGTTCCTAAGAGAGAGAAATATCCAAGTTAGTGTCCTTACAGTGATTGTATGTGTGCCTGAGAATGAGATTCTTCACGGAAAGCTTCAGTGGATGATTTCCTTTTGATACTTACTGTCCTGATGTACACTGAGGGAGCACTACTGAAAGGACAACTGCAGAAACTTTGAGTGTATATATATATACCTTTCATTGCAGGACCTGGTCCATTCCCCGGACTTATTGATTTGTACGGATCTGGAGGAGGTCTTGTTGAATACAGAGCAAGTCTTCTGGCTAGCAGAGGCTTTGTGACTCTGGCTCTTGCTTACATGGCTTTTGAAGATCTCCCTGCTATGCCAGAGATTCTTGAACTGAGCTATTTTGAGGAAGCTGTAAACTTTTTACGGAAGCAGCAGCAGGTAAGAGACAAATTATGGTGCTCATTCTGTTAGAAGCTATTTTCCAATTTTCTAATGTGAAACACTATATGTCCATGAATGCAACTAAGTTTCTGAAATGTTAGAAGGAGACAGCATTGTCTGAAAGACAGCATGATCTGAGAGATGGAAAAGCAGGTGCCTCAATTCCAATTTTGCAAGTAGTTGGATAGCTGGTTTTGCACAGCACTTTATGACAGTCCATAGAATGTTTTGCCAACCAGTGTTTGTATAAGATTAAATCAAAGGAATTCCTGGAATAGAAGCAGAAAACTGCTTTTTTTCCGCCTCCCCTACTTTTGCATCTTTCAAGATTTTAGAAGGGGGAAAAAAATCCATTGCCATTTTCTACCATTTCTGAAATGTTACAGGCTTTTGAGTCTGAGTAAGTTTCACAAGACAGTAATAAAACACTTTAACAACAGAATCCCTTACAGTCATAGCACTTGAGAGTGTGCCATGTCTTAAGAAGCTGGGGCTATATTTGAACAAGTATGTGGGATGAGAAGGACACTTCATAGCAATGTATCATCATACTTAAACCAAAAGAGACCAAGAGAAATCAAGTAGCATTAAAACTTTGAATGGAATGCTACTTAATGTGGTATTCATTTCACAAAGTTATTTATTTTCTGGCACATGGACACCAGGAATGTAGCCAAGGGAGAGCAGAATTCAGCCTTCCTTGTTTGTCTTGTTCCTCATGGAGCCCTGAAACTTCCAGAGTTTCAAGACACACATTAAAAATGAATTTGCTGTGAAGAGGTCTCACTGTAAATAAGTTGATTTAACCAGTTAGAAGCTGGGCTTACTCAGCCTCAGGTGTAATGAACCTTATGTGTTCCAAGACAAAACGGAAGATAACACGTCAGCTGTAAGAGAGCATCAAAAAACAACAGCATGAAAGAAAATCAATGCAAGTAAATCCATGAAAAAGTGGTTTTCCAAAGGGAACTGGAGGAGAGAAGATTGAGAGGGTTTGGAGGCAGGAGCAGTAAAAGATACAATACCGAGAGCAAGTGTCTAGCCAGGGTGTGGAGGAAGCAAAGAGGCTTTGTCTGTAGAAGTCACCAGGAAAGAAAGTGTTACAGGAGAAGAAATGTTGAGGAGCTGTAGAATTCAGAGTCAGTCTTGTGGAGGCTCAGCAAAGGGATGGAAATGGGAGTGATGTAACCTGAATAGAGAGAGGTAAGGTGTAAGGTATGAGCCATTTTAGTTGCATGAGGAGTGAGGAAGCAGAACTGGAGACGTCATGCCAGCCCAGGAAATGAGTAGTAGTTGATAATGGTTGTTTCATAACTGTGTTTCAGGTGAAGGATACTGGGATTGGCGTTTTGGGCTTGTCTAAAGGAGCTGATCTAGCCCTTTCCATGGCCACATTTCTACCTGGCATCAAGGCAGCTGTCAGCATATCTGGAAGTGGTTTTAATTCTTTCATTCCCCTTCGAGGGGATGGCTTCACTGTTCCTCCTCACCCGTATGATTTGAGGAGGATGAAGACCAGTGATGAGTCTGGCTTAACAGATTTTTCAGATGTCCTAGATGATCACAGGGACCCAGCGACTTGGGATTGTCGCATTCCCATGGAGAGGTCCTTGGCCAAGTTCCTCTTCCTGTCTGGACTGGATGACATGAACTGGAAAAGTGACCTCTATTGCCAGGATGCTGTTCAGCGTCTTCAGCAGCATGGACGGGAAGTGGAGTTTTGCTCCTATTCTGGAGCAGGACACCTCTTGGAGCCACCATACTTGCCTCTGTGCCAGGCTTCAATCCACAAAGTGCTTGGGGTATTTGTGCATTGGGGAGGGCAATGGAGGGAGCATGCCAAAGCCCAAGAAGATGCATGGCGCAGGATACAGGCCTTTTTCTGGCAACACTTGATGGACTCGGACATCCCTAAGAGCAAGCTGTAGTGGAAGTTATCAAAGCAGCTGACCAGGGTTGGTATTTCAGCTCACATTGAATCTTGGAAACTCATGCAAGTTTCCTGGCCTGCCTTCCTCCAAGAACCCCACTGTTACATAGTTGTTTATTTTCATTCCCCAAATAATTTCCCATTTTTCAGTTGAATTTTAGTTTTCTTCTGGCCCCAGCTGCACTGTAGATTGACACCATCTGATCTGCCTATGAGCTGTAGTAATCTGAGAAAAACCCAGCATCCCATCATGTGGATTTCATTTGTACTGAGGTATCTTTCCCCTCAATCTCCAACCATGTCCTTTGGTAGCAGGGAATACTCTCATAGGAGGAGTTTTCCATTGAACTGTTTAGTCTTGCACCTTTAACTAGTAAGCAGCAGTTTCTTGGGATAGCACATCAGTACACTCACCTTTCCTCTTGGTGTATCATTTTCTCACATTTCTTGGTGAAAAGTGGCAGTTGCGGCAGTTCTGATCTCAACTAAGTACAGAGGCAGTCTTCTGACTTATTCTGAAGTGCAGTCATAACATTTTTTTTCCTGGTACCTCAAAAAACAGAAGTGAATCTTACCTAGGTTACAATGTTTGTATGTCCTGCTGACTCCAGATAAGTTACGTATCAGGGTAAAGTTTCCACTGCACTACTCAATAAATACAATGTGTATGTGTGTATGCACAGTTTACTTGAAATTATCTGAATGAAGCCTTTGACTGTCTTTATGCCTATAAATACATAGGCAGCAATCCTGGTGCAGTCACAAGCTGCTGCTTCACCTAGCTGAAGAGTTTATATACAGAAGTCCTTACCTCCTATCAGTAGGAGGAGTGGTGGAGTTGGCAGTAGGGGTCTGCACAGTGCTCAAGATGGGTGTGATACAGATGTGCTAAGCACCTGCCTTTGAATGTTGAAAGTCAGTTTATCCCCATTTTGGGGAGGAAGAATAAATCCACTGCTGCTGCTGCTGAATTCCCAGGAGCCCTGTGCAGTGGGCTGTCTCTGCGGTCTTGCCACTATAGCAGACAGCTGTGGGCTCAGTGACAGCTAGGAAATGCCACTCTTCAGAGAGGACTGACCTTGCCTTCTGGGGAGAATATGTATTATCTCCCCCTTTACTGAGGTCCAAATCTGCCAAGAATGACTGTGATGACTCCACTACCTCGTGCATTTGTGGGATAGTGGCATACAGCAGCTTGCTGGCATTTTCTAGGTATCAAGTGGCATCAACTGAGCAAATTTTGCTTTCTGGAGCAGTCAATGCTCCCCTTCTGACCACAGATGCCACAGGAGCTGAGGGTCTCTGCCTTTGCTGAGGCAGCAAAATCTTGCTTTTGAGAGTGCCGTAGTCCCTGGTTTCCAATACCTGCTGAGACATAAGCCCTGCAGGAGCCTGCATCCTCTTGAGGGCAGAACCATGCCCTCAGTTTTCTTGTTTCAGGGAGCAATGGCTACTCAGAATGAGCATGTTGGGCCTCAGAGGGCTGTAGACCTTCTCATGCAAGACGTCCAATGCAGAGTGTGCCCTTTCAGTTACTTCTGATTTTCTTGCCTCAGCCCTTCCCCAAAATGGTAGATGGGTACCACTTAGCTCAAGGTGAGAGCAGTCAGAGTGGGGAGGTTTTGCTCTTGCTCATCTGCACTGGTTATCCATCAAGTTTTCTGTTATTACCTCTTCTTCATTTTTGTTTGTCCCCTGTGTGTCTATGTCCTGTATGGACTGTGGTTGTTCCAGATGTTTAGTGAGTGGGTAGGACCTGGCAGAAGAGCAATGTGTAGCAACAAGTGAAATCAAACATATTTAATCAGTTCAGTCTGAAATAAGGCATATTTTCCCCTCATTTTTCCATTTTATTGAAGCAGTCAAAAAAACCTGGCTTGTCCATCCACATTTGCCTCAGACTCAGGGCACAAGGCTGTGATATAAGTAATTTTGTTCTTTTGTTTTTACTGAACACAGCAAGGCTTATGCAGCACACTGTGTTGTTCTCCAGCCTGTGGGATAACTCACATCTATTTTAATCCCTTCCTAGGGGAAGACAAACTTTCTTAGCCTTCAATGGGCAGTCAACAGATCTATACTTTGAATTACAAAATTATGAGCTTCTGAGAAAATAAATTATTTATAGGAAACTACCATTAAAAGGAAAAATACTTTCCATCAGTAAATCAACAATGTGGCCAGTGATGCTTTCATACAGTCTGTTATGTTGTCACATTCAGCAATTAGGTTCAAGGAAAATACTGTTGAAATCAGAGGGTGGAGGGAGCTGACTGGTGACTTCATCGATGACAATAACACATAGGACCTCTTTGTTTCGTTGCTCTGGAATGAAAGCTTTGCTACGCATAAAAGCCCTTTATTTACCACTTGGATGGCAGCTGGCAAGGAAGACTGAAAAAGCTGATTTAGCTGAGCAGCTCTGGTTCAACTTGTGGTCTCTTTACATAGAAAGAAGACTACCCCAAAAAGAACTGGTGTGAAAAAGCATGTCCTTGAGTGGAGCATCTCTAAACGCTACTTTAGCCTTACTGCCAAGACCCCATGAATCTAAGATAATCTGCATGACTGCTAAGTTATATGAAGCATATATAGCTTATTATTTTAATTAGGTGTCCCTGAAACAGGCCGCAGGCTGTTTGCGCACTGTGAGATCTTTGGACATAGCTTATCCTTTTCATTGTGGGCTTTCTGTATCACAGTGCAGATGATTTTGTTTACATAGCTCCATCTTGCTGTCCTGTTTACTTAGTAACCCTTCATGAAAAGCTCCGGGGACTCCTAACAGTTCAGAAACACTTGGGCACTGCATGGCGCAGTGTCCTCTGTACTTCTTAAGGCTTCTTGAAAAAGCTTATGGGGTTCTTTCCCCATACTTTGCCATATGTGTTGTTAGGCTGTGTATAGCTGTGGAAGAAAGAAGTTCTTCATGTTCTTTACTGGAGACCTAAATGTACCGGGTCCAGTCGGGTATTTAATTGAACACAAACTAAAGCTGATCCTGAAGCATGTTGATACACGTGCAGTATAACCTGGGGGAAACTGCAGAATGAAAGTAGTCAAAATGCCTTTGTTAAAGTGAACCACACGTACAGAAGAGGTGAAACATCTTTGAGAAAGTCGCTGTACATTGAGCACTGTGCCTCTGCAGAAGTAGTGGGTATTTGAGGCTTCAGTGGAATTTTACTAGGGACTGTGCTGAACAGAAGATTTCTGTGCAAGTGTGCTTCTGTAACACTAGTAGTTTCTTACCCAGGAGAAGCAGTGTCTCTGGATGTCTTCTGCAAGCAAGGTTGTTTCACGGCCACAGGACAGGAGGAGTGAAATGAAAGATGAGAATATATGTTGTGTAGTGTAATTCAGAAGTGACCTTCCTCCGTTCCCTGTTTCTCTTTCCTGTGTGTATTTGGAAGTCTAAAGATGATGGGGAACTTTTTTTTTTAAACTCAAAACCTACTCAGTTCTCTAATACATTACCAGATGATTTCTTATCAAGTTGTGGGATAAGACCAACATTTAATGACAAAATAAAAATAGTCAAAATTTTTGCTATATTAGTATTTTGCTAAGAAATTTATAATTCTACCATTTCAGAAAAAATCACTATTATGCACTTTTTAGTGCTCCATACATGTCATTCAGAAATGGAATCTGAGCCAAATGTAGCATTAAGTGCAGAGAAAGTACACTTGTTTGAAGTTTGGCTAGAAGGAAAATTAATGTTTCTGATGAACTAACACTTCTTGCAGCATTTACTGCAAAATATTACTGCCATTTGTCATTGTCCAGAACAAAAAATAGAAACACTAGAACTCATTGTTTTTCAGAATCTTAAAAAACTGCCTGTGCAAAATTTACATTAAACCTAAAAATGCCTGGACCCTGACTGTAGATAGCACTTAGAGAAAAATAATTAAATGAGTTACATTCTATTAATTTAGGATTGTATCTTTTCAGTGACTTACACCACTGAACATTTAACACCTTGCATTTAGACTATCTGCATTAAAGTCACTTTAGTGAAAGGTGTGGTTCTGTGCTCCAGTTTGACTGTTCTAAGAATACCCTGCTGCTGAAAGGGAGAGTCATGCTTTTTTCTTGCTTGCTGATCTGAGAGGTAATCTTGTGGGAAAAAAAAACAAAACACAACACAAAAGAACAAAAGAGGATTAAAATGCTCAGCTGAATTAGAGAAAGAAGTAACAGGAATGTACGTGGAGTTATCAGGAGAAGCAGGAGTGAGCGATACTGTGGCTTTCAGGGTCAGTGTGGCCTTATGCCAAACCAAGATAATTGAGTAACTCCGGCAGAGTTTGTAGTTATGTTTGTAATAACTAGTTTAGCTGATTCTAAATTATGATCCATTTCTGTATACAGTGAAGTGAATGCTTATTTCATGAATGTTGGCTTATTGTGTGCTGCCCCAGTTTACGATGGATCTGGTCCTGAAAGAGTAAGGTATTCGACAGCGGAGTGAAAATTGTGAAATATGAGTATCAGGAGACAAGCTGGATAGATGGTTTGAGGGAGATGTCCTGCATAGGAACAGAGCATGTGCATATCTCTACCTTCAATTAGAAGAGAAAGTTCAAATGCACTGCCATGATTTTAGTATGCTATGAATTCAGTAAGACAGTTTTGAATCAATAAGCCTGTGCCATCTGCAGGAGTCTGTCCCTGGATACTGTCAGTCTTATGTTCTCAAACATGAAGCACTAACTCAAAATGGATTAATTTTTCTAGCCTAGGCATTGGCTGCACCATGCTTTGGCTCCAGCCATCATCCCATCTTTGGATCATTTCAGATCAGAGATGCTTGTCATCTTGATGCAGGAAGACTGCTTTGCTACCTGACAACACCACTACTGTTGTAGTGGAAAGGGAAGAGGTCAGTGGTCTGTACTTTTCAGTAGGAATACTGCATCCAATTGCTGGAACAGAGCAGCACTTACTGCTTCCCTGGCAGTTGGCATACTACTCCCTGTAAAGCTGAGACCTTCTAGGCTCCATTTAGATCAGCAGTGTCCAGGGGCAACTCAGCAATTTCATGTCTCCTAGGAATCTTGTTCTTTCTATGGCGATCTGTACCCTCACCTGAGGGCATAATGTCTGCTTTCTCTTTTTTCTCTGCCTTTTGCACAGTCTTCCTCATGTCCCACTGGCCATGACCCAGGCCATTCTAATTACAGATCACCCCGACACTTTGCAAGGTTTGCTGGTGGAGGGAGGGCACTCTCAACAATATGTAAAGCCAAAGCCAGAAGGCCATATGATAACACTGGCAACGAAGAGCTGGTGAAGACCAGATGATATTATGTTGTCTTGCTGAGAAATGACCTCAGACTTGTCTTCTTTCTGGCAAACTACCTTTAGGTCAGTCAGAAAGACAACTAGTAGTATTGATAATACCAGATTTAAATCTGCAGATAGATAAAATATATTTGTCATTTGCTTCAACCATGTCAGTCATGTTTCCCATTGGTCTTCAAAGCATCTTTGTTGATGAATGGGCCCCACCCTGATGGATGCCACACAAACAAGTCCCCTGCACGATGACTTACCATCTAAGTACACAAGGTACTGATTGGATGCAATAGAAAAGCATTGGACAAATATATGTAAGAGGAATCTATCAAGATTAGCTAAATTCAAAGACACTACCTCTGCTTCTCAGTGACCCAGAACCACAAATTACAAGAGTCTGGAAGAGTATTCTGGAGAATTACTACAACAGACTTGTCGTGTTCTTGCATTCTCCTGTGGACCTCTTCTTTGGCTGTTGGCAGAGCTAGGATGCTGGGATAGATGGTCTACTGGGCTGAAGCAGATAAATCAGTCTTACCTTTAACAGACATTTGCCATGAATTTGGTCATTCTTGTAATGGAGTCCTACTTCAGATTTCTAGGAGTCATATATCAAGTCCTGGTACAACAGACAAGGTGCACTCCAGCTGCATCCCTGTGTTCATGCTCTGGCACATATCCCCTGCCTACTTGTTCCTAAATTCTACATTTTACTGCAAAGCAATATATGAAAAGACACCTCAGCAACTGAGAAGGAGAAAATAGGGCTTGCTCGTGTGCAGTGATCATGAATGGTTAGAAAATGCGGTAATCATGTAGTGATTAGTAATGAAAGCAAACATAAGCAAAGCAGAAGAAGAGATTTTTCTTAAGACACACCATCATTTGCTTCTTGTGTGGGTTAGTTGTTTTTCCTTACCTAGATATAACACACCATGAGTGAACTTTAACATCTCTTTGAATGTAACCTCAAAAAGCTCATGAGACTGTGACTTGTATAAAGGGGAAATTCTCATCTGTTTCTAATGTGAGAACAGTTGTATATTGTCCATCAATTATGTCAAGGATTTAATCTATGTGTCTTCTTTCCAGCGCAACATACATGATGCTGATATTCTTGGAGGCAGGAATTTCTAGATGAGCTGTGCACAAGAGGAATAATCTTTTTCAGTTTTGGGCATCAAAATGGGTTTGGAGCTTCTGAACTGTACAGAGATCATGCAGCATTTAAAAGTCGGGAGTGAGCCGTGGGTCTTTTGCTGTAGCACTTAGGGCATTCCCCTTACTTCTGACAGAAGTAGCAATACCTAAAAGAGGAAAAATTAATTATTTTTTGTATCTTTCTCACTTGACAGAGACCTGATTGTTGCAAGCAGGCACCAACTCTCAGTAAACCCTCCCTTAAATCCCCGGCATGTGGCTCTGGGCTGCTGCCAATGGACTGAAGAGAGTGCATGCTGCTTTAGCTTCGGGGATATTCCAGTGGAGCGTGCACTGTCTGTTGGGAAGTGGAACATGACAATGTTATTTTCCAGTGAAAAGTATGTTTGGAAGGCCCTTATTTGCTGATAAGGGCATTTTTTCATCTTGCAAGGAAAGTTTGTAAGTGGCAATTCGTATGGGGGATTCTTCTCTTATTTGGACTGTTGTTCTGAATAACTCCATGGTCTCCTTTCTTACAATATATGCAGATACAATTTAAAAAAAGTCTTTGTGGTGTATCTATCAAACTATATCTGTGCAGCTTTATGTTGAATATTCATATTCCTGTTTGTAGTATGAGGTAGGTAGATGTTAACACTGTAAAGCAATCTGAAGCCTTTCATTATTCTGATAGCCTTCGTAACCTTCCTGAGTATTTTCTATAGGATGGGTTATAATTCAAGAACAAAATCACATGCTACCCTTCCCCGTAAGTTCAGGATCAAGGTTAAAATCCTGCTTATGGGTCCATACTTATAAACATATGAAACAAGCTGTGCTGGAGTGTGTATTGATGGTTGATTATTGTGACAGTTTTCAAGGCTTTAAATAAGAAAGCTCAGGTACCCTAGAGATTTCTGCTTGAATACTTGGTCATCTTTTATACAGTAATTTGCATGCTAGAGACATGGTGACTGGTAAATGCTCACAGCTGTTCTGGTGAGGGGGGTGGTTCGAGAGCTACTTCATTCAGTTTGTGGGTTATCTTGCATCTACAGGTAGGCAAAACTGTCAGACCTTGAGACAGAGTTCAACTAATTAAGCCACTGACACCAGCTGAGACAGTACTGAAGAAAAAAAAAAAGTTCACACTAAAAAGGTGATACTGAGTGTGCTCTATTCTACTAGCAGGAAATGCACAGTGCAAGAACAACACATAGTGGTCACAGTTTACAACATGGGAAAACTGAGAAACAGAGAAAAACAGAAACAGAGAAAAAATTCTTCACAGTGAGAGTGGTTAAACACTAGAAGTGCCCAAAGAGGCTGTGGAATCACTGTCTGTGAACATTTCTGACTGAAAAAAACCCAGAGAAACATGATCTAACTTTGGAAGTTAGTTCTGCTTTGATCAGATGTCTGGATGAGATGACCTTGAGGGCCCTTTACAATTTTTTGTGATCTTGAGAAATGACATACTCAGGTTCTCTTTCCCC
Organism: Phaethon lepturus; assembly: GCF_000687285.1. Lineage (NCBI taxonomy): Eukaryota > Metazoa > Chordata > Aves > Phaethontiformes > Phaethontidae > Phaethon > Phaethon lepturus. The sequence goes on along the minus strand of NW_010541344.1, from coordinate 143,312 downwards.
AGCATGAAGTGCACTTGCCTGAAATAGAAAGGCTGGTTCATGAGCTGTTTAACACGTTTGTTTGTCCTTTTAAATGGTATGCACCACTCATACATTATATCCATACTCAGAAGAACAGGTACAGGAACCTATAGCTTCCTTAGCAGATGTATGAATACCTCAGGAAGGGATGTGGTATCTCCTCCTGTCTTCTGGAATGTGTACATGCCTTGGGCATCATCTTTCATGCAAACTGAGGGATAATTTTAACCAGGCAGCGAATGACACAGTTCCAGTCAGTTCTGTTGAGACAGGCATTCAGGAAAGATTCCTTTCTTAGAAAAAGACAATACGTACTGGAACTGAAATATTTTTTGGGGGGAAAACCAGATTCTAGTCTGATACAAACTAGTAGAGTTTTGAAAAGATGCTACCCTTGGACTTAGCAGGCAAATAATTCCGTAGAGCACTTGGGAATCTTAAAGATATCTTTAGGATGGTTTTGATGAGTGAATACTATGAGTACTGTAGGTACAAGTCAAAGTACAGCTAAGTGGTAGAAGAGGTTTGTTGATTAATGAAAAGAACAGTAGCTCCTGTGGAGACATCAGTTCTTGCTTTTATGTTGTTCTGTTTGTTGTTCCCCACTGAAGATTTACAAACCCAGGAGAAGCAGTTGGCAAGTGGCAGTGAGTGAACCTGTCTATATATGCCACCCACAACACATCTGCCATACAAAGCCGTCAGTGGTGTTGTATGCATATTGCTACAGAGCAAAACCCAACCCTTGCTTTGAAGTGATGAGAGATTTCTAACAGCTGCATGGAAACCCTGTCATAGTGCAGTTTTAGTTGGCTTGTACTGGAACAGTGCAAAAAGGTGATGCTTGAGAAAACCGGATGTGAGGCTGACTTCTGACTGATGCTCTATTTTGTGTACCAGCTTATTTTTGCCCTTCTCATCAGACTAGATATTACAGTCCAAGTCTCCCTATAAATGACTCCCTTTGCCTTATAAAAAAAATGGGAGGAGAAAGGGCAAAAGAGCATCTTGAAGAAGAGTCTGTGCATTTGATTTGTCAGGAGCATGTCAGGAGCATCCCCATAGAAAATGGAAGTTATTTCAAACATGCCTAGATTTTATCAGGGACAGGGTCTTTGCCTTTCCAATCAAAACTCACCATGGAAGTAATTTTGTTAAAATGTGACCATAAAAAATTTGATTATGATCACCATGGTAATATTCCTGTCACAGCTCCTGTAAGACTTCTTTATTCTTCTCAATCTCAGTTACTTCAGAGGTTTGTTCATAGTTCTTATAATCAGTGAAAGGTCAACACCTTCAACCTGCAGTCACTGATTTATTGCGTCTTACACATTGCAAATGATTTCCAGTACTTCTTACCGTCAGTATTTTATCATCATCCTTCAGCTCCGTGGAAGTAAATATTGTGCAGCTCAAACATGGTGGCTTTTCAGAAGTGATCCATTACAAGCCCTGTTGACTGCTACTGTCTCACAAGTGGTTTTTTTTTTAGTTTCTACTTTATGATGGGAAAATATGTAGAAATATTTCACTCCAGTACATGCAGTGGAATTTCAGTATGTGCAATACCCAAAATTAAAATCATAACCCAGCTAGGTAAAAAAAAAAAAAAACAACAAACTAAAATAGAGGTATAAATTGCACATTTCTAAAGAAAAGAAAGGAAAAAAGTACATTCGAGGAGTATCAGTTCTTAAATTTCTCCCCTTCCTAAGAGGACGTATGTGAGTGTCTGTGAGGGTAAGGGTGTATATAAATGTGCGTTGGAAAGGAGGGGAAGAATGGAGAGAGGAAAGAAAAGGAAAAACAGAAGATTAAAAAAATCTGTTTTGTAATTACTTGTATGGTTTTTGTAGAATATAGGGTCCCAAGCAGAAATCTCCTTCTGCCTGAAGACATACATACATATGCAAGTGAAAGTAAGATGGCTCAGGTCCCGACCAGATGGTTGGTTTCAAAGTGCAGTGCCAGAGGTGAGCATACAGTAACCACTGCCTGCTCCAGGATTAGTAGAATAAGCATGGTTATGAGATGCCAATTGCTCAGCCACAAGGTGGATCCATTTTTTTCTGTAAGAGAATGAATGACAGTATCACCGGCTACAGCAGGACACAATACCTACTTAGAAACAAGTCACTGGAATCAGTATTTTGTATACTTTCATAACTAAGTGGTTTTGCAGTCAGTTTTTAGTAGTACAGTTATTGTCTTGGGATGCTGACAACTAATGCTTTTATGAAGAGGCAGTAACTGCTTTCCATCACTGAAGCTCTAGTGACAGGCTATAGAAATTTTCTCAAGGTCTCTCACTCATTTCTTGTTGATTCCACTCAGATTTTTCAGTCACTAATCAGATGTGAAAATAACATGGTTCTTTGTTCTCTAACTGCTAGAGAGTCCTGAGGTAAGAAAGGTATTTAAAAAAAAATACTTTTTTCTCCCACTGGGGGAAAGATTAGCGCTTAGTTGCATAGCTCTGTTTTATCCTCTTAAAGAAAGGTGGTAAAAGTCTCCTTGAAATAGCCATTAAACTAAAAGTTGAGGCTCTCCATGGGGATTAGGAGGGTGAGACTTGATGCCTTGGCTGTGCTTGATTGGGTTCTCCCCCTTCTCAGACTAGTGTTCTGATCAGCAGGTTGTTGATTATTAGTGCATGGGTGGTTATGGTGGGTTCAGAAGAAAGTCTTGATTTTTATTCCACATTAGACCCATAAGTTTTGAAATCTTGGTATTTTTTCATGAGGTGAAAGCTTTCTTTTATCAGCCATTACCTTACACATCATATAATGTGAAGTTAGTCTTTCAGTAGTTTAGCTTCCTTAGGATATATGGCTCATGCTGTGCCTTGTCTGTGTTTCTCGATTCATCTGGAATATTAAGCCCAGAAGAGGGGGAAAGAAGGCCAGAGATACACATTAACTTTTTTTCTTTTTTTTTAAGTTGTTTCTGGCTACTAAGTGCATTTTGCATAGCCTAAGGACCACTTCCCACTAGCAAAAGAACTGCTTGGAAAAAGACAACCCCATTCATCTCCTTACATGGCCTCTTCATCTTCTGAGGCCTGAGAGAAAGTTTTGATTCTGGAAGGTGCTAGCGCCTAGTAGTTCCAAGCAGAGAGGGTTCGGTCATACTCAGGCCAGAGCTGTCTTCTCTCTCTGCTTCATTTTCTGCTTGTTCCATTTGCTTTCTGGGTATTTTCACCATTTGTGTCTGCCTGATCAGCTGTGTAACAGACACCACACACAGGATGATAATGGGCTGAGGCAGGTAATACCACTCTACCTTTCAATTCACAAATTTAAGAAAAATAGCTGGGATATTTAAGAACATGGAGGAGTCATTTGCTCCCTGACCTTTGCATGTGCAAGTTCTCCCTTCCTCTGGGTTGAGAGGACAGTATAATTTTTCAAGAGAGTAACTTGTCCTTCTTCATTCCTTTCAGTTCTCCACATAAGGCTATTTAGCTTTCCAGTGCTTCTGCTTTGCTTTTCTTCTCCCTGCAGAGAGTATAATTTTGCATTATCAGTGAACATCAGTCCAGATCTCAAAGCAATGCAATTTCCTGGGCTCAGGAAGGAATCCAGAGTTTAGTCTCATAAATCCTATGTATGCTCTGTGGCTGTTCCAGCTTTTAGCCAAGTTTGGCAACAGGGTCATTTCATCTATCACTCACGTAGTAAACCATATTTCTTTTATGACCTCCTAGCCAGCTGTTCAGGCTAAATCATTGTACATACAGCCATGACTTGACTAATGCCTGTGCATGTCTCAGCTGCTTTCCTGTTACTCTGTAGAATCGTGCAAAATTCTCCTTATGAGGAATATTCATTCTCCTTATTCTCCTCATGGAAGACAGAGCCTCCTGCTACACATAAAAATAGGGATTGATTTTTCTGTAGGTCACCACATGCACAGATCACAGAGTCAAGGTGATTCTAGCTGAAAGGTGACTTAGCATAAGAAATGTAGTTCTTCTGGGAGCAGATGAGTATCTGTGGCCTGTAAGGATGATTCCTCCTTGCTGTGGTCCCCAGTTCTCCAGTGCAAGGTCCATGTGGAGACAATCAGGAATGCTTTTATCTCTGTGAGATTTTTCTTCATGTGTTTTAGGTTTTCATTAAAGAAGTGTAAAAACTGAAAGCATGTTTAAGCATGTTTTCAATCTTTTCATGCCTCTGATAGTATTAGGTCATGTGCCCCCAAACAGACTTTTCAGCAGAAAAAGAGAATAAAGAAAAGAAAAACTCTGGTTTCTGAAAAGCCATTCAACATGTAAAAATGTTTCACTGAAACAAGAGATGCTTTGATGAGCTTAGATCTCATGACATTGTTTGCTTGGTTGGCAATTCTGCAGCACCCTCAGCTCTGACTTCCTGCAGGCCCAGCAGAAACAGCAGGCACAGCATCTACCCACTTCCACTTTCAGGGAAGAGCCGCAGACCAAACCACCATGCTCTTCTACTGTCGCCCCCCAGGGCAGCTGGAAGCCTGAGCTTCTGCTGTTTAACCCTCCTTTGTCCTTGGTCCTTTTTTTTATTCTAATCCTATTTTAGCTTGTTTCACTCTGTTAGGTTTTCTGAATTCTGCTTTTCTTTCTTTCCTCGTGTCTGTCCTAAGAAGAATGCCAGCTTTACTTTGAGCTCTCATTGTTGACAAAGTTTGTAAAATGAATTCTGTATCTCTTATTATAATACAGATGATCAGATCATTGTGATGAAGTAGGTTGAAAGGAAATGTGTTATCAGGTCTCAGGCTTTCGTCCAATTAGCAAGCTCTCAAATTACAACATCCTTCGGTTAACACTGGTATGGAATTAGTCTTTGTGAGTCCACTGGCTGTTTGGACTGCTGCTGCGACCTGAATCCATTCTAAGAGCAGACTGTACCAGCGAAGGAAGAGCCTGGTGTATTACTGTAACAGAGAACAGACTATATCTTAGAAAGATTTAAAGATGATATTTGCTTCAGGGCAGAGGGGCTCACTCAGTGCTCATGGTACCTCTTAAGTCCTTCTTGTGAAATGAGGAAGAAATGGAAGACCCAGCACAAACTCTTGTTGCAGAAGTAGATTTTATCTAAAAAAAAAAAAGAAAAAAAAAAAGCTGTATGTCTGGAGCTGGGCTTTAAGAATATGGAGATGCAAATGCTGCCATGGCAGGGTTTCCTGCAGGGCGATAGGACCCTTTCTTACCTTTATCATTAACATGAGATTGTCTATTTCCATATGTGGATTAAGTTTGCCTGAGAGAGAGGATGTGTCCTTGCCAGCTATAGATGTCCAATGTATCCCTGGCTTACTACAGTCCCACAAAAACCACCAGCAATCCCTGAATATTAGTCTGAATTCATAGAGGTTTTCTGACAGCAGAATAAAGGTCTTCTACTCCTTTCAGAGGAAAGAAAGGGTCTCCTTAGCAGTATCTGTCTGCTCTAAATACTTCTTGTTTCAGCTCACCAGGCAGAATCCTGAACACTGTCTCTAGGATTTTTGACCACGAAACTATGAGATCAGATGTCACGCATCCTAAAAGGCTTCCAATTGAAATTTCAATGGGATTTTAAACATCCACAAATACTATATTGGTGCCAGAGTG
>NW_010541344.1:121651-137664 GCF_000687285.1 Phaethon lepturus | reverse complement strand
ATGCCGAGTGAGTATAGTGATTAATTTTTCCTCTTTCCATATTCTAGAATCATGATTTACTGGATAAGTGTGAAGTTTGTAATGGAGCAGTGGGGGCTTATGGGCTGGGGCTAGAGCATTTCTCCGTGTGGAGATTAGGTGTAACGACTGTTTGCCATTGAAACTCCATTCTGGTTGTAGTCTGAAGGCTGCTTTGGAGTTTCACTGATACGTTGCCTTCAGTTTACCTTTTGTGCAAAAACACACTTCATCCAAACACAGTAGAAAGATTAAATACTTCCTTAGCTGTGGAAGAAAGTGGCTGTAAAAGAGATAGTAATGAAAGATAAGGGATCAGGCAAGGTCAGTAGAAGCATATTTATACTTATATATATAGGGGTATATCAGCTCCAGGTATATGCTGCTGAAAGGAGTATTTGTTCCCCAGATAGTCATCAAGATCTGCTTTTAGCTCCAGCAGACTTGAAATGATGTCTGGTTGATGCTGCATATTTCATTATATCAGCTGGTGCTTGCTGGAAAGGAAGGGAAAAGTACGAACTTCCATTCTGTCACTTGGTTACAGCATATTAAAGATAAGCTTTGATGTGAGATGATTTAATTCTTCTACTGCTTGCTTAAATAGTGTATTGTGTTTTCACAAAGCAAGTGTAGCAGTTAGTCATGAGAACTGGGATTCGCTTCCAGTTCTGAAGAGGGAATTGGAAAGTGACTCTCCAGAGTAAAAAACATTTACAGTTGCAGAAACAATTGTACACATGTACTTTCTGAGCCTTTTCAGAAGCTTCCGCTACCCCAGTTGGATCTCACACAGTAAATTTAGACTTTTGCAGTTGGCCCTTACCTTTGTATTCTCCTGGATCTCAGGCACATCAGCTGTGCAAGCTGTGGCATGTCTCTTGCACTGTGCTGTGCCATGTCAGATGGGTAGCTGCTAACTTGCAGCACAGTGTCAAGGACTCTCCTCCTGACCTGACAATACCAAATGTCTCCCCTGACAAAGTGCTTTGCTGTGAGGAATGTTGGAAAGAAAGAAACTTGGGACATGTTCCTTGCCCTCTGAAGGAACAAATGCTGATGTTAAGAAAGGTCTATGCCTATCATCACAGACTCACCAAGGGACTGTAGCCACATGACTTCACACTCTTTTCTTTTTTTTTTCCTTCACTTAACTTTGCAAATGGATTAGCTGTAAACCTGCCCAGAGCTTTGCATTGCCACAGCAGTAATAGTTATTATTATGGTTGTTGAAATATACTGCTAAGTCTCACAGAGGTGATTCATCTGGCTGTTTATTTCCCTGAATATTTTAGTACTATGAGAAAGTATAAAATCCCCACTGTTACAAGATTTGAGGTTCCATTTATACAATCAATGCAATGCAATTAGCCGCCTCAAAAACAGGGAACAGGCAAACATAACTTTCAATTGCTAGCTGGGAACCCTCATTCTGCTATGCCAAATCCTGAAGAAAATATGTCCTAGAAACTCTAATCAGAGTCTAAATGCAGGATGCTTTGATTTACTTTGGCATACAAGGATTAGAGAGAAAAATACGTCAATGATTCGGGTGTCTAATGGTGGTTGAGGCTTTGGTAGTGAAGAAGAAGGACTGATGATTTGTCTCCAGTCGGACGTGCTGAGGGAACCTTTTAGCTATGCATGCTTTCTGTGCGCTCCCCCAAACATATATCCAAGCTCAGAGCAGCTGCCTTGTTAGCTCAGAGCTCTCAAGCCTGCTTGTACCTAGTATGTCCCTGTCCCTTCCTTGCACATGCATTTCAGATTGCCGGCATTTCAAGGTTTGATTCTATGTCTTCACTTCTGAAGTGTCTTGGGAGTGAGCACTGATGGAAGTACATATAGTTGAGGTATAAGGAAGGAACAGGGGGTCACTAGCAGAGGGTTCCCAGCTTGCTTTTCAATGTGATTGCAGCCATACTAAACTTTTCCCAGGTATTTCAAAATGCTATGTAAGCAGTCACTGTAACTGAATTCTGTATCGTTTCAAGGGAACAGCATAACCATTTTGACATACAGCTGTTTTATTTAATTTGACCAGATGGAACAACACCATTTAGATTCAGAATACAGCCAATCGTAATACAGTTTTTCATGCAAGAAAAGTTCTACCATAAATATACAAGCTTTACCCTTGGGAAGATGGAGAGGAAAATTTTATCATCAATGTGCAAAACTGTATAATCATTTATAATCATTCTCCTTCTCAGCTGTAAAGAGTATGTCTTTTTTCAGTGTATACTGTCATACTCAAATGCGAGCTAAGTGTGTGTTTTGCTTTCCAGTATGGATAACTCTCTTGGCAGCAGGGAGACATTCCGCAGCCTTTATTACAAAGCCCTGCTCCTTTAAAGGTGTGGATTTCACCTCCTCTGCAGGGCTGACCCAGGCCTCTCCATGGACAGCACTTCCATTAGCAATGGCAATGACATTGAAGGTGCAGCCTGTGAGTCACAGGTAAGAAAGCTAATGAGAGAATACATGGGTCTGAATATGAAAGAGGACTCAGCTGCTCAAAGCATGGTCATTGCGCCTGTATACCAGGGTGACATGTACACTGTCCTCCCAGTCTAGGGGAAAAGTTACTGTCACTTTAGTAGTAGCAAAGTAAAATTTACAGGTCACAAGATGGCAGCATAATCTCAATAGTCAGGGTGACAAAATATGAGGGATCAGGTCATTAATCTTCCTCAACTCAAGCTCCTATTCTGAACAGTCAGAAAGTCCTGTGTCTAACGAGCTGGTGCTTCCCAGACTTTAAACTGCTATGCATATAGGTTAAACTATTATGTATATAGGTGAAACTATTATGTATGTAGGTAAAAATCCTGTTACATCACTTTTCAAACTAACCTATTTAATTTAAAATCTGATGCACTATGATCATGTTGAAATAAATTGCTCACCTGGAGTTCAATACTGAAACAAAAAATTACACCAGCATGCTATCTAACTAATCAATTAAAAACCCGACATTTATGTAACACTGACTTTGCTAAGCCTATGCAACTGAGAGTCGTGTTTGTTATATTTTCCCTTCCTTTCTGCTCTTGACAGCAAGATATTCTGAACCCTACCTCAAAATACACATTTCTTACTGAACATTAATTATTTTATAGTAGTATTGAGTGAATATATTCTCTGTGAAGAGCTTCTTTAATGTATTATTCTCTTTCTGTTTGAGGGGTTTGTAAATAATCTGTATTCAGTTTTCATCTGCCTATTTGTCTGCCTGTCTGTGTCTCTCTTTCAAAGAAAACTGCCCATTCTTACCACTCTTCATGAGCTGTACCTTTCAAATGCACAGTACTTGATTTGGAAAAAAAGAACTGTGCTAGGGAGAGATGAGTCATCACATCAGTCACCATATTATGAAATGCAGAGTGATAACAACTACTGAGAACATTTCTAGCAGCAATATTGCCACTTGTGAATTTAAATCCTTTCCACAGGAATGACTGCAAAAATAAATGGACGTATCTGCATATACTCGGAAGGAATACAAGCCATGAGAGCAAGGCAAAAATCTATCAATTTTCAAAATTAACTGCAATTTTTTGTGGTATTACTGCAGAATTAAACTACAGATAGTTATGTGCACCTTCCAGGTGCACTTTTTTGAGAAGAATGTAGGATCATAGTTCTACTAGTTGCTTGCATCTACCAAGTGAATATGACATTTTGGCATATGTGCAAACTGTGCTTATGGGTGTTTACTTGCTGGGCTTCCAGGTACATTTTCAGAGGACACTTTTGCGAACATTAGACTTTTGAACATATGCTGAAATCCCAAATGGCTTTGGTTTTGTATACCTGTTCCGATCACAATTGTTCTATCCAAGTTTATTCTCACTAGTCAATATAGTTGCATCTGAGCATCCCTAATCTCAGTTTAATAAAGCAAAAGAAAAATGAGAAAATTGTACACTGCCCTTTCCATTAGCATGTTGTTTCCGGGCTAAGCAATTGCCCACATGGTGTCACTGTGTCTTAAGGCAGCAAAACCTCTAGCAATAAAACCTTTAGCAATTCCAAGTTTTCAAAGTATCCCAGCCATGTGATACTGTCTAAGGAGACGTTTCAGCAAAAATGGCAAGGTCACAGAAGCTTTGCTGTAGGAGTGTTTTAGGAAGATATTTTCTACAAAGCATCTGTTTCCCAGCTTCTTGTACCTTCTTGGAATATGTCTGAAATGTTTTTAGCCCAGAAGCACTTGTTCTCCAGTTGTCTGCATTTGGGAGCATGCTTATATGGAAAGCTTTATCTTAAGTTGTTGCAAGTCAGAGATTTAACAATTCAGTGGTGCTGGACTCATTCTACACTTTAGTCATAGTCCTTCTTGTCTTATCCTTCTGTCTTTGTGTATCTTGAATGTGCAACATCCTTTGGCTCTGCTGAGCAGGGGAAACTTGGCCTCATGGAGCTCAGAGCAATATAAACTACAGCTCCTGGGACCCACAAAATATCATTTAATCCCTGCCAATCCTGAAGAATGCTTTGCACAACATACCTGCTCAAGAGAGCTGTGCCAAGAGCTGGTGTATTTTGTGTTTAAGGAGTTTCATAATATGCAGCTGTAGCAACACAGAGAAACGGTTGTGTACAGATACAGTATGAGCCTTAGCCAAGAAGATGGTATCTGGCTCAGGGTGTATTGAAAGGCTGCAAAACCTCATGCATTAGTAAGTGTTGGTGTGCACTGTTTCTTCTGTAAAATGGTAAGGGAGCCTAGAGTAGCAGGCCTTATGCTAATATCCTGATAGTCTGTGTAGATTAGATTAAGATTTTACAGAAGGATAAATGTCTGGCAATGACTTAACCACCCATATAGAGTGCAAGGTGCTTTGTTTTGATTGTTAGGACATTAGGTAGTTGCAGTACTTTTCCTAAGCTGCTCTGCTTTGTATGAAGCTTACTCTCTCCATAGCTGCTGAGAATGATAGCGCTGTTTTAGTGTTTAGTGATAGTTTTGCTACTGATCTTGTTTGGGCCAGGAGGTCACTTTTAATATACCTGTTTTGATGGCCATATCTTCAATTTAAGTGTACAGTCAAGTCATATTTAAAGTTATTAGGCCTACAAAGAGTTTCTCTGTGAAAATTCTGGTGCCTTGGTATGAATTTTGGTGCAATGGTATGAACTGAGGAAATGGTTATGTTAGTCTGGCCTTGAATGTGACATGAGACTAAGTGCTAGTGAAAACCTGGACTGTCAGATCTTGCAGACTGGAGTAGAGCAGAGATGCCCTGGAATATGTGACTCCCTTGAAGAGACAGCAACAGCATACAGAGTGGTTTTAGAAGACCAGAACACATTTGTGAGTAACAGATTAAGTTGTGTTTCCTCTTGTTCTCCTTGCAGTGAAACAACAGCTTAGATGTATGTTCAATTTGGTTTATTTAGGGACACTTACTTGAATATGATTTTGGCCTATGATTCCTCCCCTTTCCTCCTCACCATTGCTTCTGTAATTATCTTAACTGGAAGAATTCTCCATTGGCCTCTGTGCTGGTGGTGGCCCTTAGTATGGGAGCTCCTGCAGAAGGGAAAACATGATATAGTTCATCCTGGCGGAGGAAGAGCCTGAAACAGAAAGTAGCATTGAACAGGAATTCAGAAGAGCAGATGGGGTCTACTGAAGGAGAAGGTGGTACAGGCAAATTTGGGAGTAAATCAGGCATGTTGCCAAAACAATTTGTCCTTGTTGCGCAAATCTTGGAAATTGCTGACCTCATTATCTAGACACAAAATATCTCTTGGTAGTGTGCAAGGGACTTCTATCATAACTATAATTATCCTAATGGCACTGCTGCCATGATAGTATATAAACTATAAACAGGAAAGACTGAAACACACTGACACAGATGAGATGCAAATGGAGGGCTAGTGCCTCTAGTATAGGAATACGAATAAGAAATGGAAACTGTTTGAAGAAATCCCTCAAGATTTGTCTCTAGGAACTGCTTTCAGAATGTTTGCTCAGGGAAGAAAGATGTGAAGAAGGGGAAGGGTGTTTTTTCTTCCCGTGTGGTTTTATGAACCCCAGGCCCTGGAACCAAAGCTCCTTCTGAGAAAGCTTTTATATGTTACTGTGTAATGTATTTTCTGGGAAGCTCTGTTACTCCATATCTGTTGGAAGAGGTACACTTCATATCACTACCAAGGGTGTTTAGTTTCTAACACTATTAGACTACACAGTGAGTCTTCTTGAAATAATGGGAACAGTTTGTCTCTTCATGTGAACCTTTTTTATAAAGCACATAGACCGTTGCTGCCTATGGATATTAGTCAACTACAGGCTCCTAATACATGTTTAAGATGTAAAGAAAAGCTTGATGCATGGAAGAAAAAGAGATTTTTTGAAGCTAAGGCCATCCATGGTTATTTAGTCTGACCTACAAAATGCATGCATTTTTCTCAGTAATTCCTGAATCAAGTTCCTTATGTCTGATTGAGCTACATGTAAAAGACAATCATCCAGTCTTGATTTAAATTTAGATATCATGTGGGAGGGAAATGTGGTGTGGAGGCTGAGAAAAGTCAGGGGTCACAATGTGAAAAGAAGGTGTAGGAGGAAAAATACATAGTTTAGCTATAACACAGGTTTCAAGGATCAGAAATAGAATTTATTGTCATTTATGGTACTGTGGCACTGTAAGAAGTCAACAGAGAAGTGAGCCCCATATTGCTAAAAGTGATAAAAGTTCCCAGATAAGCTGTAGATTTTGCTCAGGAAAAAAAAAAGCAATCTAAATAGGTTACATGAACACCAACGCAAACACCAACACAAATGAGAAAATAGAAGTAAAAGGACAGGAGTTAAACAATAATTAAGCCTATGAATAAAATATGATATGTTTGTTTTTTGTGGGGAGCAGAGAGGAGAGACTGGGGTAATGTATTGTGCATATTCCTTTGTCTGTTCTTCGGTTGTGCTCCAATTCATCAAACACGTGGGCATCTGAGGTGGCACTTTAAATGTGAATTATCCTATTAATATCAGTTAGACTATTCCTGAGACTATTCCTGAGAGCAACATGTGCAAGTGTCTGAGGGGATCAAAGCTTTTGGCTTTTTAAATGCATGAGATAACTACTAAAGGGATAGCAGAAAAGCTGCTATTGTCTAACCACAAAACCTACTCATGAATTACCAGCAGCTGCAGATCAGGAAGATGTCTCTGAATCTTTTCAGCACACCTTTTTCCAACTGCAAACAGACACCTTTGAACTTCCACAATTTTACTGTAAGTTGGTTTTTGACTGTCTGAATTTTGACTAGCTCCCCTCAGTAATCTTGAATGGTCAGGGACAGGAGGTGGAGTGTAAGAGATGAGAATTTTACTTGTGCTCGGCACCACACAGGTAGTAGTAAAAACACTGAGGTGCTCTGTTGCCAGTATGTTTTGTGTTAGACACTGTCCGCATAATGGTGATGACTACATATGTCAGAAGGAAGGAAGTGAAGCTTGAGTGATCACAACCAGAACTAGAATTAAGAAATCAAATAGGTGTTCCTGCCTCTAGAGGTTGAAATGGGTTGACATGGGTTCATCTGTACAGTTCTTCTTTCAGAATGTTAGGTATAAAAGGAATTTTTAATAGACAGCTATTAAGATCTGTTCCCATTTAGAAAAGCATCAAATAGCTTTACAGCATCTCTGTTTCTTGATTTTGCAATGGATACTGCAATATATTATGTCAAAGTTATTAATATAGGCTTCCTAGTACATGAGTATATTGAATTAAAATTAAGCTGCCCTGCTCACTATTTCTTACAGACTGTCCCTGGTGCTGAGTGAAACCATTAATTAACTTTCTGACTCCCAGCTTATTCCCCACAGAGCTGAAGGATGTTTTGCTGGGGACAAGTGAACAGCATTTAGCTGCATCTGTAATAATGTAATACAACCATTCATTTAATTTGATTCAGAGTCACATAAGGCTAGACAATGCCCTATGTGGGACAAGAAGCGTCTTCAAGTATGAATTCAGAGGGTGGGACACATTTCTGACCCATGCTATGGCTGCTGGATGTTTTGGTGCTCTCTGGACCATGTGTAAAATGTTGGCTCCCATGATACAGACACTTAGTGGGTAATACACTAAATTTCTCCAAACACTGACAGTGTCGGTATACAATGTTTGGGTTCATAAATGGAACGTTTCTAAAAGGGATGTTTTCAAATGATAATTAGTTGGAGGAAGGGCCAGTAATATTCTATAACAATAGAATCATGATAATTTTTTCTTTGCATTTCTAGTTTGTCTTTCATCTGAGTTGCTCCAGTTTCCCTGATCTCAGGTGAATGGGCTGTTGCTACTTTCATTTCACACTACAAATTGTTTGCTAACTTGCCTAAGATGTGAAGAGAATTTATGACAGAGCTAAGGAGTATTCAAATGGAGCAGGGGGTACATTACCATCTTCATTCTCATTTCCTCTCTCCTCTTTTTCCTGTAAGCAAGAGCATGCAGTTGTTGCACAAGGCATTCTGTGCTCCACATATCTGTCTATGTTGTCAGTTGTTTGTGTATCAAGTCTGAGGAGGAGGAAGAAATATGAGGTGTGTTAACAACAGTCAGGTACTTCCCATTCAGTTTTAGCATACATGAGGAAGTGATGTCTGATGAATAGAGCCGATCGTGTTTTCTGATGCAACACTTCTCCTTTTGAAAATGTTGATTGGATTCTGTATTGCTGGGTTGGCTGGTTCTCCAGCTTCATGGAAACCTGCTTGGAAAGTTGTCATGCTGTCGTAAACTTTGTGGACCCACCTGGCCTGTTCCACTGGCTACCCACCGTCTTGTGATGCCATGACATTGCTGGCTTCTCCCAATTACCAGGGGCTACCCCTTAGGCTGGTCAGCAGTTCAATGAACTGCCCATTAGATGTTCTTCAGCTGGTGGCCAATTCCTTTGCTTCCAGCTTCCTAGGTCTCTTAGCTTCGAAGCTCCTAGCCTGCCCAGGTGACTGCCTGGCCACCCATGTGGTAGCAAAACAGCTATGTAGGCAAGGTTCCTGGCATGTGAACTGAGGCATCAGCCCAGAAACGTTTCAAAATCTTTCTTATGTATGTGAGTGAAACCTTTTTGGGAAGGGTGAGGGGAGGAGTGCCAACATGATTTCCTCTGTGGCATCAACATTCCAGTTCCCAGCACTGGTGCAGGCAAGTCATGGGGCATTTTACCTTTTTGCGGCTCACAGCTTGCTAGTACTTGGCTGACAAATGCATTCAGTATGTGTGTGAGTACACAGTAGGGAAAACCAACAATTAGTGGATTTGAGTCATACAAGGAGAGGGTCTCTGCCACTTTGCAACGTATCTATTGCATGGGGAGAGATTGCAGAGTACACGTTGCATGTGTTGCAGAGAAGGCACCATTACTAGTTTGTGTGCCGCTGCATTGGCAGGCTGTGGGTGAGGCTTGATTCCTGGAGGTATTTATGGGAGAGGTCAGCATCTGAAATCTAGTCTTCCATCAGATCTCTACCCCTGGAAGCTAGAGTCTTTGAATGAGTGCATCTCCTCCAGCCCGGACTCTCCCTGGCTAGGCCCAGGAGACCTAATTTTGGATGTTTGGCATGTAGATCTCGATCCTTTTGCAAAGGAGGCAGTGTGTAGGTAGCTTATTTTAATGTTCTGCTCTGAACAGATTCAATGCCTCTCATGACCTACACACAAATTTTCTGGCTTGTTGGCTGTATCATGTCTCACCTGCTACATAAACCATGAATGTTGGAGGCCTAACGTTAAAAATGTTCATTGAGATGCTGAACGCTATAAATTTCTATTGGCTTTAGTATGAGTTTCTATTCTGGGTTCTCAGGTTTCAAGAAGCATTGTACAAAAAACTTAGGAGTATTACATATAACAAGGTATTATATGAATGAAGAGGTTAAAAAAGATCTGTGCCTGTGAAAAATCAGTTTTCTACTAGAATGAAAGAATTTAAAATTGCAGTCAAATGTTATGTTTTATGTGCTGCTGAAAGAGAATAATTAAAGCAGACCTAATATGCATGCATAGAGACATTCAAAGATAGTATCAGGCTCCATAGATGACTCTGCCTTGGCACAGGTTAGAGTAGCTTTCCTAAGACCGACTGAGATGCTTAGTGTGTTTCAAGTGCCAGCCTCTCTGCTCACACTTGTCTACCTTCTACAGTGTGTTAAGGGGAGCAGGTGACAGAAAGCTGCTTTCATGCTGCTGGACTGCTGGAATAAAGCCGAGAGTGCTCTGAGCAAGGTGAATTCCCAGTTGCACTATTAGGAAAACTTTCTGACTTCTTTTTGTAGAATGGTACAAATGCACTAGAAGAACAGACACATACCTAAACAAGAATTTTTTCTCATCAGAAATATTTTCTATAGGGATAAGTATCAATGCAGAAGGAGCCTTTTTATTAAAATCCTCATGATTCTGTAGAGCCCACAAGGTCCTCATGAAGTAGTCTTCTGCTGTCAGAAGTTATAATCCACCAGGAGTGAGTCATAGGGTTCTTAATTGCTGTAAATAAGCTTGCAAAGCTCATAACTCATAATAGCTCTAATGGCTAAGTCAAACTGTGGTTATTCTGTTTGAAATTGTTCCCATAGCTTGGTTGATGTCTAGAGATTTTGTATTAAAAAAAAAAAAAAAAAGGCAATGATGAACATAAGTGAAGGAATGGAAAAATTCAGTTTTCAGTTTTGCCAACCTTGCCGCAACATTTGAAGAACCATACAAAGAGATAATGAAAAGCCCTGCAACTTTCTGGTACTGGGGTCAATGAATTGTAATGATCTACTCACAGGGATATGCACTGAATTGTCTAATGTCTTTTCCACCTCTGATACTCATTTCTCTATGAGTCTTGATGCTTTAGGCAGCTTTTATGGACAATGCTATTTTCCCATGGTTAGATTCCCACTACTGAACTCAAGGTGAGTTTGTATGTTCTAGTAAGCTGAGGTAATGGCTACATGCCACTAAAGAAGGGCAGTCCTGGAAATTGCTCAGGAAAAGGAGAAGAGTAATTTTCTGTTGCTTCAGCTCCTCAAATGAGCTTAGCATTTCGCCAGAAGAGTGCCAGAGCCGATACTGTGGGGTAAGGGCAGAACTCTCTAAGCTTGGGACTGGGATGGGAACAAGACCTATAGATGAGTTTTGCTGCAATATGAAACTTCACCCTCAGATATTTTTAAGACTTGAGCATTTTTAGATATTTACTAAGGATTCTGTGCCAGTGTTCACTTCTTCATGATCAGTATGCCTGCTACAAAGGCATACTTTGCAGGTATTTCCAAAGCTACTGGTGATATACTTGGACATATTCAGTTCACCCTGAACTGGCTGTTTCTGTATTTCTGTGCCCTGTCTCTATGCATAGAGGAGTGGTTTTCTTGCATTTACACTTCACTTAAAGTCTTCTAGATTACTTAAACTAGGACATAGGTTGGCTGATGATAGCTTTATTTAAAAAGCCTACCTTTTAACTATAACTATAACTAACTATAGTTAACTATAACTATACTAACTGTACTAACTTATTAACTATTAACTATATTAACTATACTAACTTACAGAATTAACTATAATTAACTATAGTTATTAACTATAACTAACCTATTAACTATACTAACCTACAGAATGACATAGTGAGGATACCTGCTACTGTCTTTAGTCTTGTTAATTTTGGAGGACTACTTAAAGGATAAGTTACTGCCAGGGATGAATGAATTGAACACTTAATGACTTGCGTATTATTTGTAATAAATCCTTGTATATCTTTTAACCCTTTCTGAGCCAACATCTAAGGGCTGTGCTCAGGTAAAGGTAGAACCTTGAATAAAATCACATACAGTGCGGAAAGAGGATTTGAAACAGCAACAGGGTTAGAAAGGAAATACTGCTATGTGTGTCATACAGTCACAGTGACCTTTGTTTTTAATTACTCTCGCTCAGTATAATAATATTCAGTAGCAAACATTTCCTTAGTAGGTCTTGCCTCAAAGAACTTACGGTCATAGGGAGTGAAAACACGAGTTACTCTCTTCATTCTAAAAAAAATGACTATTAAAAAAATACAAGAGGTTGGTGGCAACTAAGAAAGAAACCCTTCTCTTGAAAATTTGAAGCTAAATACCATAACCATAAGTCAAGTCTTCCTGTCAGTCAAGTGGTGAAGTATAATACTTACCTAACTCTTCTGAGGTCTTTACTCAAGCAATTTCATACTGACATCAGTGTCAGACTATTTGAATAAGATCTGAAGATAAAGGTCTCAGAAACTGGCTTGAGTGGAATGGCGTTGAAATATCTTACTCAATTATTTCAATTAGATGCTCTGCAATCACTTGGTTTAAAATAAAAGAACAATTTCTAAACATAAACACAGTGGGTTTCAACGTGTGGCTTTACATTGACGTGTCTTGGAAAGATAACACTCCAGTCCTCAGATACCCCAGGTAACTAATAAGCAGCTTCCTCCCATCTTGAAGCTGCAAAGATCACTATCTTGCCATAGTTACAACCACACCTGCAAAGTGTCTAAGGAAATTAGTAGCTCTCTTACTCTGGCCAGGAAAAAGAGCCAGTGATACTGGCTTTACTGTATGATATCTTTATTTAAGATTGCAGTGGTTCAAGAGATAGGTAAGAGGATATAGCACCTTTTACTTTTCTGAAACAGGTTTAGGTCTTGATAGCCAGAAGGACGGTTCATTTACAAATACTGCTCTCACCTGACTGCTACTCAGACAGACAGCTTGGTATTTTGTTCTAATTAACATCAGCTGTGCTGAAAATGGTTGGAAAGCATTCAAAGATCTAAAATAATTTGAAATTAGCTGTGTTGTTTTGCTCAAAAACAATGGGGTGAGGAGGAAACAGTGAAAAATTAGAAAGCTTTTATTTAAAAATTAAATGTTTCCATTTTGAAAGGTCCCCAAATCTGGTGTCTCTGAAGCTTCGCTTTATAGCTTCTAGTTTCACATGGCAATGTTGAATTGAAAAATGAAGATATATTTTAATAAAGTTTTTTTGTTCGGATTATCTTTCTACAGTGGTTAAATAACCCAAATATAAAAAGAAAAAATTGGGGATAAGCTAGGGAAAAAATTACTTTTTTTTCCCAATTTCTGAGAACATTTTGAAACTTCTTTGTTTGAATTTGACTGTAGAAAATTATTTTCTCAAATTACTATAATTTTTCTAACCTATCCACTGAGCTGAACAAGGTATGAACTGGCTTATAAGGC
Source organism: Phaethon lepturus (assembly GCF_000687285.1). Classification (NCBI taxonomy): domain Eukaryota; kingdom Metazoa; phylum Chordata; class Aves; order Phaethontiformes; family Phaethontidae; genus Phaethon; species Phaethon lepturus. The sequence continues at coordinate 124,400 of NW_010541344.1, read as the reverse complement.
AAAGAGAAAGTGACTGTCATCTCCCATTGTTACTGTCTGGCACAACAAAAAGTCTCTGCAAAGCTGCACAGTCTTCCACCTCCATCTGCTCAATGGTGTGGCTGCATCTAGCCCTAGGAAGATCCACCACTTACCTCTATTTAACAGCTTTCATGGGATGAATGAACAAAGGTTCTCAAACAAAATCATAGGAGATTTATATTTATAGGGGAGCATTTCAGTAATTGCCATCCTTGCTTGTGAAGCTGTTAGGATCAAGCATGGAAGGACTCTGAAGACGGTGCTTCACTGAGGGCAGTTTTTTTCTACAGCAAAGCTGGGATGTTTTTATGAGATTTTGTTGTGCTGTTGCCATTGCTGGGGTAAATAATGAACTCTACTAAATGAGTCTTCAGTACCTTTTGTAATTTCTGTCCCAGTTAGCTTTTAAGTTTCTGCCAGCAGTAGGATGATCCAAATCACAGCCATGTAGAATTGCTACCACTCTACTGCTTGGTTTCTGGCAGCTCAGCTGTGACTGTGATTAGCTTCTTGCAAGGGGCTGTTCGTGAGCAGAAAAACTGGGTAAGTTTCATGAAGCTGGATGCTGTATTAATTAACCTTTATTTCTTGGATACTGGGAGCAGCATGGGCTTGCGTTCCTTCCATTCTGATCTGTTTTATGTTGTGTGCATTATCTGAGTGCCAACAGTAGTGTATGAAGCAATTTAACCTCAGTGTAATTTGATATGTCTTTTTAGCTCTTTTTTTAATCTCCTAGCTTTCTTAATATTAATTCAGAAAAGAAATAATATTCAGTCATAAAGGTGGAATGAGACCAGCTTGATTAACCTGTAAAATCTTTCTAGAATCCCCTTCTCTTCGTCTCTTGAGCAGCCTTTTACAAACTGAAACTGCAGATACGGTGTTACATTTTCTGAATCTAACTCCACTAGTATAAGCCTGGCATGACTATGGCTTCCCTCTAAAAAGGGGAGGGAGAGGACTTTCTGTACTCCTTTGAAGGTCTTGCCTACTGTTTAGCTGGTTCACTAATGCATTGTGCTGTGCCTTCTTTGCTTTAGATTTAACCTTTGAGTTTTGTCCTTCCTTTTTTATGCAGATGACTTTCTTTGCCTTATTCTCCCCATGCTGTACATTTTTTGTGTCTGTAGTAAGGCCTGATATCACGTAGCCCATCTCTCTCATGTCCAGGAGGAAATGGATGTGGTACTTGTTAGTGTGCTTGTTGACAAGCAATACAAAATATTTTATGTATTTTGGCCATGCTAATTTACTGGAAACATTAACTTCTTGGACGGGCTGTTGGAAAAATTAGCTCTATAGCTGTCCAAAATAACTTTTGCACCTTGATTTGAAGACATTCTGGGAGCTTTTTTTCATCTTTCCTGTTCCATTAAGACCTGGATCTCCCTGCTGCAGCTGTTCTGTATTTAATGTGTTGCTCCGTTTCTAGGCAGACCCCTCTTTGAGTGGAGTTCATTTTTCTCTGGCCGTTTTTCCATTTGCCTTCTCTTTAGGAGGTAAATTTGTCAGCCTACTATTTTGGTCTCTCAGTTCACTACAGAAGCAGCATCTGTGATCAAAGCTGCAACAGCAATATAAAGGAGGAAAACCAAAAGTCCACTCTGAATAAGAGCTTTTTCCCCTTTTTCTCTGCTTTTTGGCTTGTCTCTGGAAACGGGATGCTACAGACTCCTGTGTCTAAGGAAGCATGGAGAAGAATGCTTGCATTGCAGTCTTGATTGCTCCTGTAAAAATGCCCAAGTGAGGCTGTCAAAACAATGTTGCTGCAGGAGCAAAAGGCTTGCATGGTTAATTGCTCTGAACCCCAGATTGCTTTCTGATGAGTTTGGCTTATTTTTCTGGGTGTTTTGTAGCTGCCCTTTGATTTGCTGCACATACACAGCAGACCTTTATTTGAGATATCTTTCTTTTTAGTGTTTCAAAGATGGCAACCTAACTAAGCACTGAAGTTCTCACCTGCTGCTTGGGTAAGCCTGCATCCAGTCCTCACCGCTAGCACAGTGGCTGCATTGCCAGTCACAGCAGAACCTTTGTGAAGTTTCAATTTGAGCTGTTGGTTGTCACCTGCATAAGCCCAGGAACATCAGACTGGAACTGATTTTCAATTGGTATCAGTTTTTTTGTGGAAAATGCTTTAAAAAGTGGTTTAAAGGTGAGACACAGTGTGCATCTGAATTTCGGGAAAAATCTAAAGCCAAAGATTTCAGGTAGATCTATTTTCCTAAACAATTACTGTGGTTACATTTAGGTTTTTTTCTTCTTTTGCCAAAAGCCAAACTCATAACTACTATTCGATGAAAATTAACTCTTGACACTCTCCCTCTCTCCCTTTCCATCAGTGTAAGGTGTCTGCTGGTTGTTTGGTGAGGCCTGGTCCTATCTGATACTACTGTCCCCCAGTGAGGACGTGTCTTACTGCAAACTTACGGTGGCCTCCAGGCCTTTTCCAAGTTTGTGTCTGCATGACATCCAGCATGAAATTGCAAGTGTGGATTAAGGTACAGCCAGAACAGATTGCCTGGAGCAATGTCCTGACAGGCACCCTACAGGTTGTCTGTCAGCAGGCATGGGAGAGGTGGAGGAAGCCATGCCTGTGCCATCTCCCGAGGATGCCTTAGGACCCACCACTGTCACCAGCAAGCTGATGGGGGAATAGGATGGGAAGCTGGGAGATGTCAAGTTGTCATGTTCTTATAAGCAGTGTGTAGAGGGGAAGAGCCCA